>NW_027175221.1:752500-914180 GCF_028021215.1 Eschrichtius robustus | reverse complement strand
TAAGAGTTTAGACACTAGGAGAAGATAAGGAACACACCCATTATCCTGAAATCACATTAGGATTCTGTTTTTAACCTGTTCCTTAAAACACTAGTGCTTAGGAAATCTATTGGAGGCAGAAGCAGTCAAGGGTAGCTTAGGGTTAGGGTTAGGGTTAGGGTTAGGGTTAGGGTACGGCTTAGGGTACGGGTTCGGGTACGGGTTCGCGTACGGCGTAGGGTATGGGTTAGGGTTAGGGTTAGGGTTAGTTTGAAGGTTAGGGCTCGGTTTAGGGCACGGGTTAGGATTAGGGTTCGTGTTAGGGTTAGGGTAGGGGTTAGGGTTAGGGTACGCGTTAAGCTTAGGGTAGTTATTAAACCTATCCCACTCTCTAGATACCCCTTAGCACGTCAAGGAATATTATTTGGGGGTCCAGCCATGGAGAAGAGTTTAGACACTAGGAGAAGATAAGGAACACACCCATTATTCTGAAATCACATTAGGATTCTCTTTTTAACCTGTTCCTTAATACACTAGTGCTTAGGAAATCTATTGGAGGCAGAAGCAGTCAAGGGTAGCTTAGGGTTAGGGTTAGGGTTAGGTTTAGGGTACGGCTTAGGGTACGGGTTCGGGTAAGGGTTCGGGTACGGCGTAGGGTATGGGTTAGGGTTAGGGTTAGGGTTAATTTGAGGGTTAGGGCTCGGTTTAGGTTACGGGTTAGGATTAGTGTACGTGTTAGGGTTAAGGTAGAGGTTAGGGTTAGGGTACGCGTTAGGGTAAGGGTAGTTATTAAACCTATCCCACTCTCTAGATACCCCTTAGCACGTCAAGGAATATTATTTGGGGGTCCAGCCATGGAGAAGAGTTTAGACACTAGGAGAAGATAAGGAACACACCCATTATCAAGAAATCACATTAGGATTCTCTTTTTAACCTGTTCCTTAAAACACTAGTGCTTACGAAATCTATTGGAGGCAGAAGCAGTCAAGGGTAGCTTAGAGTTATGGTTAGGTTTAGGGTTATTGTTAGGGTAAGGCTTAGGTTACGGGTTCGGGTACGGTTTCGGGTACGGTATAGGGTATGGGTTAGGGTTAGGGTTAGGGTTAGTTTGAGGGTTAGGGCTCGGTTTAGGGTACGGGTTAGGATTAGGGTACGTGTTAGGGTTAGGGTAGGGGTTAGGGTTAGAGTACGCGTTAAGGTTAGGGTAGTTATTAAACCTATCCCAGTCTCTAGATACCCCTTAGCACGTCAAGGAATATTATTTGGGGGTCCAGCCATGGAGAAGAGTTTAGACACTAGGAGAAGATAAGGAACACACCCATTATCAAGAAATCACATTAGGATTCTCTTTTTAACCTGTTCCTTAAAACACTTGTGCTTAGGAAATCTATTGGAGGCAGAAGCAGTCAAGGGTAGCTTAGGTTTAGGGTTAGGGTTAGGGTTAGGGTTAGCTTTAGGGTACGACTTAGTGTACGGGTTCGGGTACGGCGTATGGTATGGGTTAGGGTTAGGGTTAGGTTTAGTTTGAGGGTTAGGGATCGGTTTAGGGTACGGGTTAGGATTAGGGTACGTGTTAGGGTTAGGGTACGCGTTAGGGTTAGGGTAGTTATTAAACCTATCCCACTCTCTAGATACCCCTTAGCACGTCAAGGGATATTATTGGGGGTCCAGGCATGGAGAAGAGTTTAGACACTAGGAGAAGATAAGGAACACACCCATTATCCTGAAATCACAATAGGATTCTCTTTTTAACCTGTTCCTTAATACACAAGTGCTTAGGAAATCTATTGGAGGCAGAAGCAGTCAAGGGTAGCTTAGGGCTTGGGTTAGGGTTAGGGTTAGGGTTAGTGTTAGGGTTAGGGTTAGGGTACGGCTTAGGGTACGGGTTCGGGTACGGGTTCGGGTACGGCGTAGGGTATGGTTTAGGGTTAGGGTTAGGGTTAGTTTGAGGGTTAGGGCTCGGTTTAGGTTACGGGTTAGGATTAGTGTACGTGTTAAGGTTAGGGTAGAGGTTAGGGTTAGGGTACGCGTTAACGTTAGGGTAGTTATTAAACCTATCCCACTCTCTAGATACCCCTTAGCACGTCAAGGAATATTATTTGGGGGTCCAGCCATGGAGAAGAGTTTAGACACTAGGAGAAGATAAGGAACACACCCATTATCAAGAAATCACATTAGGATTCTCTTTTTAACCTGTTCCTTAAAACACTAGTGCTTAGGAAATCTATTGGAGGCAGAAGCAGTCAAGGGTAGCTTAGGGTTAGGGTTAGGGTTAGGGTTAGGTTTAGGGTACGGCTTAGGGTAAGGGTTCGGGTATGGGTTCGGGTACGGCGTAGGTTATGGGTTAGGGTTAGGGTTAGGGTTAGTTTGAGTGTTAGGGCTCGGTTTAGGGTACGGGTTAGGATTAGTGTACGTGTTAGGGTTAGGGTAGAGGTTAGGGTTAGGGTATGCGTTAGGGTTCGGGTAGTTATTACACCTATCCCACTCTCTAGATACCCCTTAGCACGTCAAGGAATATTATTTGGGGGTCCAGCCATGGAGAAGAGTTTAGACACTAGGAGAAGATAAGGAACACACCCATTATCAAGAAATCACATTAGGATTCTCTTTTTAACCTGTTCCTTAAAACACTAGTGCTTAGGAAATCTATTGGAGGAAGAAGCAGTCAAGGGTAGCTTAGGGTTAGGGTTAGGGTTAGGGTTATTGTTAGGGTACGGCTTAGGGTACGGGTTCGGGTACGGGTTCGGGTACGGCGTAGGGTATGGGTTAGGGTTAGGGTTAGGGTTAGTTTGAGGGTTAGGGCTCGGTTTAGTGTACGGGTTAGGATTAGTGTACGTGTTAGGGTTAGGGTAGAGGTTAGGGTTAGGGTATGCGTTAGGGTTAGGGTAGTTATTAAACCTATCCCACTCTCTAGATACCCCTTAGCACGTCAAGGAATATTATTTGGGGGTCCAGCCATGGAGAAGAGTTTAGACACTAGGAGAAGATAAGGAACACACCCATTATCAAGAAATCACATTAGGATTCTCTTTTTAACCTGTTCCTTAAAACACTAGTGCTTAGGAAATCTATTGGAGGCAGAAGCAGTCAAGGGTAGCTTAGGGTTAGGGTTAGGGTTAGGGCTAGGGATAGGACACGGCTTAGGGTACGGGTTCGGGTACGGGTTCGTGTACGGCGTAGGGTATGGGTTTGGGTTAGTGTTAGGGTTAGTTTGAAGGTTAGGGCTCGGTTTAGGGTACGGGTTAGGATTAGGGTTCGTGTTAGGGTTAGGGTAGGGGTTAGGGTTAGGGTACGCGTTAGGGTTAGGGTAGTTATTAAACCTATCCCACTCTCTAGATACCCCTTAGCACGTCAAGGAATATTATTTGGGGGTCCAGCCATGGAGAAGAGTTTAGACACTTGGAGAAGATAAAGAACACACCCATTATCCTGAAATCACATTAGGATTCTCTATTTAACCTGTTCCTTAATACACTAGTGCTTAGGAAATCTATTGGAGGCAGAAGTAGTCAAGGGTAGCTTAGGGTTAGGGTTACGGTTAGGGTTAGGGTTAGGGTAAGGCTTAGGGTACGGGTTCGGGTACGGCGTAGGGTATGGGTTAGGGTTAGGGTTAGGGTTAGTTTGAGGTTTAGGGCTCGGTTTAGGGTACGGGTTAGGATTAGGGTACGTGTTAGGGTTAGGGTAGGGGTTAGGGTTAGGGTACGCGTTAGGGTTAGGGTAGTTATTAAACCTATCCCACTCTCTAGATACCCCTTAGCACGTCAAGTAATATTATTAGGGGGTCCAGCCATGGAGAAGAGTTTAGACACTAGGAGAAGATAAGGAACACACCCATTATCAAGAAATCACATTAGGATTCTCTTTTTAAACTGTTCCTTAAAACACTAGTGCTTAGGAAATCTATTGGAGGCAGAAGCAGTCAAGGGTAGCTTAGGGTTAGGGTTAGGGTTAGGGTACAGCTTAGGGTACGGGTTCGGGAACGGGTTCGGGTACGGGTTCGGGTACGGCGTAGGGTATGGGTTAGGTTTAGGGTTAGGGTTAGTTTGAGGGTTAGGGCTCGGTTTAGGTTACGGGTTAGGATTAGGGTACGTGTTAGGGTTAGGGTAGGGGTTAGGGTTAGGGTACGCGTTAGGGTTAGGGTAGTTATTAAACCTATCCCACTCTCTAGATACCCCTTAGCACGTCAAGGAATATTATTTGGGGGTCCAGCCATGGAGAAGAGTTTAGACACTAGGAGAAGATAAGGAACACACCCATTATCAAGAAATCACATTAGGATTCTCTTTTTAACCTGTTCCTTAAAACACTAGTGCTTAGGAAATCTATTGGAGGCAAAGCAGTCAAGGGTAGCTTAGGGTTAGGGTTAGGGTTATTGTTAGGGTAAGGCTTAGGGTACGGGTTCGGGTACGGCATAGGGTATGGGTTAGGGTTAGGGTTAGGGTTAGTTTGAGGGTTAGGGCTCGGTTTAGGGTACGGGTTAGGATTAGGGTACGTGTTAGGTTTATGGTAGGGGTTAGGGTTAGGGTACGCGTTAGGGTTAGGGTAGTTATTAAACCTATCCCACTCCCTAGATGCCCCTTAGCACGTCAAGGAATATTATTTGGGGGACCAGCCATGGAGAAGAGTTTAGACACTAGGAGAAGATAAGGAACACACCCATTATCAAGAAATCACATTAGGATTCTCTTTTTAACCTGTTCCTTAAAACACTAGTGCTTAGGAAATCTATTGGAGGCAGAAGCAGTCAAGGGTAGCTTAGGGTTAGGGTTAGGGTTAGGGCTAGAGTTAGGGTACGGCATAGGGTACGGGTTCGGGTACGGGTTCGTGTACGGCGTAGGGTATGGGTTAGAGTTAGGGTTAGGGTTAGTTTGAAGGTTAGGGCTCGGTTTAGGTTTCGGCTTAGGATTAGGGTACGTGTTAGGGTTAGGGTAGGGGTTAGGGTTATGGTACGCGTTAGGGTTAGGGTAGTTATTAAACCTATCCCACTCTCTAGATACCCCTTAGCACGTCAAGGAATATTATTTGGGGGTCCAGCCATGGAGAAGAGTTTAGACACTAGGAGAAGATAAGGAACACACCCATTATCAAGAAATCACATTAGGATTCTCTTTTTAACCTGTTCCTTAAAACACTTGTGCTTAGGAAATCTATTGGAGGCAGAAGCAGTCAAGGGTAGCTTAGGTTTAGGGTTAGGGTAAGGGTTAGGGTTAGCTTTAGGGTACGACTTAGTGTACGGGTTCGGGTACGGGTTCGGGTACGGCGTATGGTATGGGTTAGGGTTAGGGTTAGGTTTAGTTTGAGGGTTAGGGATCGGTTTAGGGTACGGGTTAGGATTAGGGTACGTGTTAGGGTTAGGGTACGCGTTAGGGTTAGGGTAGTTATTAAACCTATCCCACTCTCTAGATACCCCTTAGCACGTCAAGGGATATTATTTGGGGGTCCAGCCATGGAGAAGAGTTTAGACACTAGGAGAAGATAAGGAACACACCCATTATCCTGAAATCACAATAGGATTCTCTTTTTAACCTGTTCCTTAATACACAAGTGCTTAGGAAATCTATTGGAGGCAGAAGCAGTCAAGGGTAGCTTAGGGCTAGGGTTAGGGTTAGGGTTAGGGTTAGCGTTAGGGTTAGGGTTAGGGTACGGCTTAGGGTACGGGTTCGGGTACGGGTTCGGGTACGGCGTAGGGTATGGTTTAGGGTTAGGGTTAGGGTTAGTTTGAGGGTTAGGGCTCGGTTTAGGTTACGGGTTAGGATTAGTGTACGTGTTAAGGTTAGGGTAGAGGTTAGGGTTAGGGTACGCGTTAACGTTAGGGTAGTTATTAAACCTATCCCACTCTCTAGATACCCCTTAGCACGTCAAGGAATATTATTTGGGGGTCCAGCCATGGAGAAGAGTTTAGACACTAGGAGAAGATAAGGAACACACCCATTATCAAGAAATCACATTAGGATTCTCTTTTTAACCTGTTCCTTAAAACACTAGTGCTTAGGAAATCTATTGGAGGCAGAAGCAGTCAAGGGTAGCTTAGGGTTAGGGTTAGGGTTAGGGTTAGGTTTAGGGTACGGCTTAGGGTAAGGGTTCGGGTATGGGTTCGGGTACGGCGTAGGTTATGGGTTAGGGTTAGGGTTAGGGTTAGTTTGAGGGTTAGGGCTCGGTTTAGGGTACGGGTTAGGATTAGTGTACGTGTTAGGGTTAGGGTAGAGGTTAGGGTTAGGGTATGCGTTAGGGTTCGGGTAGTTATTAAACCTATCCCACTCTCTAGATACCCCTTAGCACGTCAAGGAATATTATTTGGGGATCCAGCCATGGAGAAGAGTTTAGACACTAGGAGAAGATAAGGAACACACCCATTATCAAGAAATCACATTAGGATTCTCTTTTTAACCTGTTCCTTAAAACACTAGTGCTTAGGAAATCTATTGGAGGCAGAAGCAGTCAAGGGTAGCTTAGGGTTAGGGTTAGGTTTAGGGCTAGGGTTAGGACACGGCTTAGGGTACGGGTTCGGGTACGGGTTCGTGTACGGCGTAGGGTATGGGTTTGGGTTAGTGTTAGGGTTAGTTTGAAGGTTAGGGCTCGGTTTAGGGTACGGGTTAGGATTAGGGTTCGTGTTAGGGTTAGGGTAGGGGTTAGGGTTAGGGTACGCGTTAGGGATAGGGTAGTTATTAAACCTATCCCACTCTCTAGATACCCCTTAGCACGTCAAGGAATATTATTTGGGGGTCCAGCCATGGAGAAGAGTTTAGACACTAGGAGAAGATAAAGAACACACCCATTATCCTGAAATCACATTAGGATTCTCTTTTTAACCTGTTCCTTAAAACACTAGTGCTTAGGAAATCTATTGGAGGCAGAAGCAGTCAAGGGTAGCTTAGGGTTAGGGTTAGGGTTAGGGTTAGGGTTAGGGTTAGGGTACGGCTTAGGGTACGGGTTCGGGTACGGGTTCGCGTACGGCGTAGGGTATGGGTTAGGGTTAGGGTTAGGGTTAGTTTGAAGGTTAGGGCTCGGTTTAGGGCACGGGTTAGGATTAGGGTTCGTGTTAGGGTTAGGGTAGGGGTTAGGGTTAGGGTACGCGTTAAGCTTAGGGTAGTTATTAAACCTATCCCACTCTCTAGATACCCCTTAGCACGTCAAGGAATATTATTTGGGGGTCCAGCCATGGAGAAGAGTTTAGACACTAGGAGAAGATAAGGAACACACCCATTATCCTGAAATCACATTAGGATTCTCTTTTTAACCTGTTCCTTAATACACTAGTGCTTGGGAAATCTATTGGAGGCAGAAGCAGTCAAGGGTAGCTTAGGGTTAGGGTTAGGGTTAGGGTTAGGTTTAGGGTACGGCTTAGGGTACGGGTTCGGGTAAGGGTTCGGGTACGGCGTAGGGTATGGGTTAGGGTTAGGGTTAGGGTTAATTTGAGGGTTAGGGCTCGGTTTAGGTTACGGGTTAGGATTAGTGTACGTGTTAGGGTTAAGGTAGAGGTTAGGGTTAGGGTACGCGTTAGGGTAAGGGTAGTTATTAAACCTATCCCACTCTCTAGATACCCCTTAGCACGTCAAGGAATATTATTTGGGGGTCCAGCCATGGAGAAGAGTTTAGACACTAGGAGAAGATAAGGAACACACCCATTATCAAGAAATCACATTAGGATTCTCTTTTTAACCTGTTCCTTAAAACACTAGTGCTTACGAAATCTATTGGAGGCAGAAGCAGTCAAGGGTAGCTTAGAGTTATGGTTAGGGTTAGGGTTATTGTTAGGGTAAGGCTTAGGGTACGGGTTCGGGTACGGTTTCGGGTACGGTATAGGGTATGGGTTAGGGTTAGGGTTAGGGTTAGTTTGAGGGTTAGGGCTCGGTTTAGGGTACGGGTTAGGATTAGGGTACGTGTTAGGGTTAGGGTAGGGGTTAGGGTTAGAGTACGCGTTAAGGTTAGGGTAGTTATTAAACCTATCCCAGTCTCTAGATACCCCTTAGCACGTCAAGGAATATTATTTGGGGGTCCAGCCATGGAGAAGAGTTTAGACACTAGGAGAAGATAAGGAACACACCCATTATCAAGAAATCACATTAGGATTCTCTTTTTAACCTGTTCCTTAAAACACTAGTGCTTAGGAAATCTATTGGAGGCAGAAGCAGTCAAGGGTAGCTTAGGGTTAGGGTTAGGGTTAGGGCTAGAGTTAGGGTACGGCATAGGGTACGGGTTCGGGTACGGGTTCGTGTACGGCGTAGGGTATGGGTTAGAGTTAGGGTTAGGGTTAGTTTGAAGGTTAGGGCTCGGTTTAGGTTTCGGCTTAGGATTAGGGTACGTGTTAGGGTTAGGGTAGGGGTTAGGGTTATGGTACGCGTTAGGGTTAGGGTAGTTATTAAACCTATCCCACTCTCTAGATACCCCTTAGCACGTCAAGGAATATTATTTGGGGGTCCAGCCATGGAGAAGAGTTTAGACACTAGGAGAAGATAAGGAACACACCCATTATCAAGAAATCACATTAGGATTCTCTTTTTAACCTGTTCCTTAAAACACTTGTGCTTAGGAAATCTATTGGAGGCAGAAGCAGTCAAGGGTAGCTTAGGTTTAGGGTTAGGGTTAGGGTTAGGGTTAGCTTTAGGGTACGACTTAGTGTACGGGTTCGGGTACGGCGTATGGTATGGGTTAGGGTTAGGGTTAGGTTTAGTTTGAGGGTTAGGGATCGGTTTAGGGTACGGGTTAGGATTAGGGTACGTGTTAGGGTTAGGGTACGCGTTAGGGTTAGGGTAGTTATTAAACCTATCCCACTGTCTAGATACCCCTTAGCACGTCAAGGGATATTATTTGGGGGTCCAGGCATGGAGAAGAGTTTAGACACTAGGAGAAGATAAGGAACACACCCATTATCCTGAAATCACAATAGGATTCTCTTTTTAACCTGTTCCTTAATACACAAGTGCTTAGGAAATCTATTGGAGGCAGAAGCAGTCAAGGGTAGCTTAGGGCTTGGGTTAGGGTTAGGGTTAGGGTTAGTGTTAGGGTTAGGGTTAGGGTACGGCTTAGGGTACGGGTTCGGGTACGGGTTCGGGTACGGCGTAGGGTATGGTTTAGGGTTAGGGTTAGGGTTAGTTTGAGGGTTAGGGCTCGGTTTAGGTTACGGGTTAGGATTAGTGTACGTGTTAAGGTTAGGGTAGAGGTTAGGGTTAGGGTACGCGTTAACGTTAGGGTAGTTATTAAACCTATCCCACTCTCTAGATACCCCTTAGCACGTCAAGGAATATTATTTGGGGGTCCAGCCATGGAGAAGAGTTTAGACACTAGGAGAAGATAAGGAACACACCCATTATCAAGAAATCACATTAGGATTCTCTTTTTAACCTGTTCCTTAAAACACTAGTGCTTAGGAAATCTATTGGAGGCAGAAGCAGTCAAGGGTAGCTTAGGGTTAGGGTTAGGGTTAGGGTTAGGTTTAGGGTACGGCATAGGGTAAGGGTTCGGGTATGGGTTCGGGTACGGCGTAGGTTATGGGTTAGGGTTAGGGTTAGGGTTAGTTTGAGTGTTAGGGCTCGGTTTAGGGTACGGGTTAGGATTAGTGTACGTGTTAGGGTTAGGGTAGAGGTTAGGGTTAGGGTATGCGTTAGGGTTCGGGTAGTTATTACACCTATCCCACTCTCTAGATACCCCTTAGCACGTCAAGGAATATTATTTGGGGGTCCAGCCATGGAGAAGAGTTTAGACACTAGGAGAAGATAAGGAACACACCCATTATCAAGAAATCACATTAGGATTCTCTTTTTAACCTGTTCCTTAAAACACTAGTGCTTAGGAAATCTATTGGAGGCAGAAGCAGTCAACGGTAGCTTAGGGTTAGGGTTAGGGTTAGGGTTATTGTTAGGGTACGGCTTAGGGTACGGGTTCGGGTACGGGTTCGGGTACGGCGTAGGGTATGGGTTTGGGTTAGTGTTAGGGTTAGTTTGAAGGTTAGGGCTCGGTTTAGGGTACGGGTTAGGATTAGGGTTCGTGTTAGGGTTAGGGTAGGGGTTAGGGTTAGGGTACGCGTTAGGGTTAGGGTAGTTATTAAACCTATCCCACTCTCTAGATACCCCTTAGCACGTCAAGGAATATTATTTGGGGGTCCAGCCATGGAGAAGAGTTTAGACACTAGGAGAAGATAAAGAACACACCCATTATCCTGAAATCACATTAGGATTCTCTATTTAACCTGTTCCTTAATACACTAGTGCTTAGGAAATCTATTGGAGGCAGAAGTAGTCAAGGGTAGCTTAGGGTTAGGGTTACGGTTAGGGTTAGGGTTAGGGTAAGGCTTAGGGTACGGGTTCGGGTACGGCGTAGGGTATGGGTTAGGGTTAGGGTTAGGGTTAGTTTGAGGTTTAGGGCTCGGTTTAGGGTACGGGTTAGGATTAGGGTACGTGTTAGGGTTAGGGTAGGGGTTAGGGTTAGGGTACGCGTTAGGGTTAGGGTAGTTATTAAACCTATCCCACTCTCTAGATACCCCTTAGCACGTCAAGTAATATTATTAGGGGGTCCAGCCATGGAGAAGAGTTTAGACACTAGGAGAAGATAAGGAACACACCCATTATCAAGAAATCACATTAGGATTCTCTTTTTAAACTGTTCCTTAAAACACTAGTGCTTAGGAAATCTATTGGAGGCAGAAGCAGTCAAGGGTAGCTTAGGGTTAGGGTTAGGGTTAGGGTACAGCTTAGGGTACGGGTTCGGGAACGGGTTCGGGTACGGGTTCGGGTACGGCGTAGGGTATGGGTTAGATTTAGGGTTAGGGTTAGTTTGAGGGTTAGGGCTCGGTTTAGGTTACGGGTTAGGATTAGGGTACGTGTTAGGGTTAGGGTAGGGGTTAGGGTTAGGGTACGCGTTAGGGTTAGGGTAGTTATTAAACCTATCCCACTCTCTAGATACCCCTTAGCACGTCAAGGAATATTATTTGGGGGTCCAGCCATGGAGAAGAGTTTAGACACTAGGAGAAGATAAGGAACACACCCATTATCAAGAAATCACATTAGGATTCTCTTTTTAACCTGTTCCTTAAAACACTAGTGCTTAGGAAATCTATTGGAGGCAAAGCAGTCAAGGGTAGCTTAGGGTTAGGGTTAGGGTTATTGTTAGGGTAAGGCTTAGGGTACGGGTTCGGGTACGGCATAGGGTATGGGTTAGGGTTAGGGTTAGGGTTAGTTTGAGGGTTAGGGCTCGGTTTAGGGTACGGGTTAGGATTAGGGTACGTGTTAGGTTTATGGTAGGGGTTAGGGTTAGGGTACGCGTTAGGGTTAGGGTAGTTATTAAACCTATCCCACTCCCTAGATGCCCCTTAGCACGTCAAGGAATATTATTTGGGGGTCCAGCCATGGAGAAGAGTTTAGACACTAGGAGAAGATAAGGAACACACCCATTATCAAGAAATCACATTAGGATTCTCTTTTTAACCTGTTCCTTAAAACACTTGTGCTTAGGAAATCTATTGGAGGCAGAAGCAGTCAAGGGTAGCTTAGGTTTAGGGTTAGGGTAAGGGTTAGGGTTAGCTTTAGGGTACGACTTAGTGTACGGGTTCGGGTACGGGTTCGGGTACGGCGTATGGTATGGGTTAGGGTTAGGGTTAGGTTTAGTTTGAGGGTTAGGGATCGGTTTAGGGTACGGGTTAGGATTAGGGTACGTGTTAGGGTTAGGGTACGCGTTAGGTTTAGGGTAGTTATTAAACCTATCCCACTCTCTAGATACCCCTTAGCACGTCAAGGGATATTATTTGGGGGTCCAGCCATGGAGAAGAGTTTAGACACTAGGAGAAGATAAGGAACACACCCATTATCCTGAAATCACAATAGGATTCTCTTTTTAACCTGTTCCTTAATACACAAGTGCTTAGGAAATCTATTGGAGGCAGAAGCAGTCAAGGGTAGCTTAGGGCTAGGGTTAGGGTTAGGGTTAGGGTTAGCGTTAGGGTTAGGGTTAGGGTACGGCTTAGGGTACGGGTTCGGGTACGGGTTCGGGTACGGCGTAGGGTATGGTTTAGGGTTAGGGTTAGGGTTAGTTTGAGGGTTAGGGCTCGGTTTAGGTTACGGGTTAGGATTAGTGTACGTGTTAAGGTTAGGGTAGAGGTTAGGGTTAGGGTACGCGTTAACGTTAGGGTAGTTATTAAACCTATCCCACTCTCTAGATACCCCTTAGCACGTCAAGGAATATTATTTGGGGGTCCAGCCATGGAGAAGAGTTTAGACACTAGGAGAAGATAAGGAACACACCCATTATCAAGAAATCACATTAGGATTCTCTTTTTAACCTGTTCCTTAAAACACTAGTGCTTAGGAAATCTATTGGAGGCAGAAGCAGTCAAGGGTAGCTTAGGGTTAGGGTTAGGGTTAGGGTTAGGTTTAGGGTACGGCTTAGGGTAAGGGTTCGGGTATGGGTTCGGGTACGGCGTAGGTTATGGGTTAGGGTTAGGGTTAGGGTTAGTTTGAGGGTTAGGGCTCGGTTTAGGGTACGGGTTAGGATTAGTGTACGTGTTAGGGTTAGGGTAGAGGTTAGGGTTAGGGTATGCGTTAGGGTTCGGGTAGTTATTAAACCTATCCCACTCTCTAGATACCCCTTAGCACGTCAAGGAATATTATTTGGGGATCCAGCCATGGAGAAGAGTTTAGACACTAGGAGAAGATAAGGAACACACCCATTATCAAGAAATCACATTAGGATTCTCTTTTTAACCTGTTCCTTAAAACACTAGTGCTTAGGAAATCTATTGGAGGCAGAAGCAGTCAAGGGTAGCTTAGGGTTAGGGTTAGGTTTAGGGCTAGGGTTAGGACACGGCTTAGGGTACGGGTTCGGGTACGGGTTCGTGTACGGCGTAGGGTATGGGTTTGGGTTAGTGTTAGGGTTAGTTTGAAGGTTAGGGCTCGGTTTAGGGTACGGGTTAGGATTAGGGTTCGTGTTAGGGTTAGGGTAGGGGTTAGGGTTAGGGTACGCGTTAGGGATAGGGTAGTTATTAAACCTATCCCACTCTCTAGATACCCCTTAGCACGTCAAGGAATATTATTTGGGGGTCCAGCCATGGAGAAGAGTTTAGACACTAGGAGAAGATAAAGAACACACCCATTATCCTGAAATCACATTAGGATTCTCTTTTTAACCTGTTCCTTAAAACACTAGTGCTTAGGAAATCTATTGGAGGCAGAAGCAGTCAAGGGTAGCTTACGGTTAGGGTTAGGGTTAGGGTTAGGGTTAGGGTTAGGGTACGGCTTAGGGTACGGGTTCGGGTACGGGTTCGCGTACGGCGTAGGGTATGGGTTAGGGTTAGGGTTAGGGTTAGTTTGAAGGTTAGGGCTCGGTTTAGGGCACGGGTTAGGATTAGGGTTCGTGTTAGGGTTAGGGTAGGGGTTAGGGTTAGGGTACGCGTTAAGCTTAGGGTAGTTATTAAACCTATCCCACTCTCTAGATACCCCTTAGCACGTCAAGGAATATTATTTGGGGGTCCAGCCATGGAGAAGAGTTTAGACACTAGGAGAAGATAAGGAACACACCCATTATCCTGAAATCACATTAGGATTCTCTTTTTAACCTGTTCCTTAATACACTAGTGCTTGGGAAATCTATTGGAGGCAGAAGCAGTCAAGGGTAGCTTAGGGTTAGGGTTAGGGTTAGGGTTAGGTTTAGGGTACGGCTTAGGGTACGGGTTCGGGTAAGGGTTCGGGTACGGCGTAGGGTATGGGTTAGGGTTAGGGTTAGGGTTAATTTGAGGGTTAGGGCTCGGTTTAGGTTACGGGTTAGGATTAGTGTACGTGTTAGGGTTAAGGTAGAGGTTAGGGTTAGGGTACGCGTTAGGGTAAGGGTAGTTATTAAACCTATCCCACTCTCTAGATACCCCTTAGCACGTCAAGGAATATTATTTGGGGGTCCAGCCATGGAGAAGAGTTTAGACACTAGGAGAAGATAAGGAACACACCCATTATCAAGAAATCACATTAGGATTCTCTTTTTAACCTGTTCCTTAAAACACTAGTGCTTACGAAATCTATTGGAGGCAGAAGCAGTCAAGGGTAGCTTAGAGTTATGGTTAGGGTTAGGGTTATTGTTAGGGTAAGGCTTAGGGTACGGGTTCGGGTACGGTTTCGGGTACGGTATAGGGTATGGGTTAGGGTTAGGGTTAGGGTTAGTTTGAGGGTTAGGGCTCGGTTTAGGGTACGGGTTAGGATTAGGGTACGTGTTAGGGTTAGGGTAGGGGTTAGGGTTAGAGTACGCGTTAAGGTTAGGGTAGTTATTAAACCTATCCCAGTCTCTAGATACCCCTTAGCACGTCAAGGAATATTATTTGGGGGTCCAGCCATGGAGAAGAGTTTAGACACTAGGAGAAGATAAGGAACACACCCATTATCAAGAAATCACATTAGGATTCTCTTTTTAACCTGTTCCTTAAAACACTAGTGCTTAGGAAATCTATTGGAGGCAGAAGCAGTCAAGGGTAGCTTAGTGTTAGGGTTAGGGTTAGGGCTAGAGTTAGGGTACGGCATAGGGTACGGGTTCGGGTACGGGTTCGTGTACGGCGTAGGGTATGGGTTAGAGTTAGGGTTAGGGTTAGTTTGAAGGTTAGGGCTCGGTTTAGGTTTCGGCTTAGGATTAGGGTACGTGTTAGGGTTAGGGTAGGGGTTAGGGTTATGGTACGCGTTAGGGTTAGGGTAGTTATTAAACCTATCCCACTCTCTAGATACCCCTTAGCACGTCAAGGAATATTATTTGGGGGTCCAGCCATGGAGAAGAGTTTAGACACTAGGAGAAGATAAGGAACACACCCATTATCAAGAAATCACATTAGGATTCTCTTTTTAACCTGTTCCTTAAAACACTTGTGCTTAGGAAATCTATTGGAGGCAGAAGCAGTCAAGGGTAGCTTAGGTTTAGGGTTAGGGTTAGGGTTAGGGTTAGCTTTAGGGTACGACTTAGTGTACGGGTTCGGGTACGGCGTATGGTATGGGTTAGGGTTAGGGTTAGGTTTAGTTTGAGGGTTAGGGATCGGTTTAGGGTACGGGTTAGGATTAGGGTACGTGTTAGGGTTAGGGTACGCGTTAGGGTTAGGGTAGTTATTAAACCTATCCCACTGTCTAGATACCCCTTAGCACGTCAAGGGATATTATTTGGGGGTCCAGGCATGGAGAAGAGTTTAGACACTAGGAGAAGATAAGGAACACACCCATTATCCTGAAATCACAATAGGATTCTCTTTTTAACCTGTTCCTTAATACACAAGTGCTTAGGAAATCTATTGGAGGCAGAAGCAGTCAAGGGTAGCTTAGGGCTTGGGTTAGGGTTAGGGTTAGGGTTAGTGTTAGGGTTAGGGTTAGGGTACGGCTTAGGGTACGGGTTCGGGTACGGGTTCGGGTACGGCGTAGGGTATGGTTTAGGGTTAGGGTTAGGGTTAGTTTGAGGGTTAGGGCTCGGTTTAGGTTACGGGTTAGGATTAGTGTACGTGTTAAGGTTAGGGTAGAGGTTAGGGTTAGGGTACGCGTTAACGTTAGGGTAGTTATTAAACCTATCCCACTCTCTAGATACCCCTTAGCACGTCAAGGAATATTATTTGGGGGTCCAGCCATGGAGAAGAGTTTAGACACTAGGAGAAGATAAGGAACACACCCATTATCAAGAAATCACATTAGGATTCTCTTTTTAACCTGTTCCTTAAAACACTAGTGCTTAGGAAATCTATTGGAGGCAGAAGCAGTCAAGGGTAGCTTAGGGTTAGGGTTAGGGTTAGGGTTAGGTTTAGGGTACGGCATAGGGTAAGGGTTCGGGTATGGGTTCGGGTACGGCGTAGGTTATGGGTTAGGGTTAGGGTTAGGGTTAGTTTGAGTGTTAGGGCTCGGTTTAGGGTACGGGTTAGGATTAGTGTACGTGTTAGGGTTAGGGTAGAGGTTAGGGTTAGGGTATGCGTTAGGGTTCGGGTAGTTATTACACCTATCCCACTCTCTAGATACCCCTTAGCACGTCAAGGAATATTATTTGGGGGTCCAGCCATGGAGAAGAGTTTAGACACTAGGAGAAGATAAGGAACACACCCATTATCAAGAAATCACATTAGGATTCTCTTTTTAACCTGTTCCTTAAAACACTAGTGCTTAGGAAATCTATTGGAGGCAGAAGCAGTCAACGGTAGCTTAGGGTTAGGGTTAGGGTTAGGGTTATTGTTAGGGTACGGCTTAGGGTACGGGTTCGGGTACGGGTTCGGGTACGGCGTAGGGTATGGGTTTGGGTTAGTGTTAGGGTTAGTTTGAAGGTTAGGGCTCGGTTTAGGGTACGGGTTAGGATTAGGGTTCGTGTTAGGGTTAGGGTAGGGGTTAGGGTTAGGGTACGCGTTAGGGTTAGGGTAGTTATTAAACCTATCCCACTCTCTAGATACCCCTTAGCACGTCAAGGAATATTATTTGGGGGTCCAGCCATGGAGAAGAGTTTAGACACTAGGAGAAGATAAAGAACACACCCATTATCCTGAAATCACATTAGGATTCTCTATTTAACCTGTTCCTTAATACACTAGTGCTTAGGAAATCTATTGGAGGCAGAAGTAGTCAAGGGTAGCTTAGGGTTAGGGTTACGGTTAGGGTTAGGGTTAGGGTAAGGCTTAGGGTACGGGTTCGGGTACGGCGTAGGGTATGGGTTAGGGTTAGGGTTAGGGTTAGTTTGAGGTTTAGGGCTCGGTTTAGGGTACGGGTTAGGATTAGGGTACGTGTTAGGGTTAGGGTAGGGGTTAGGGTTAGGGTACGCGTTAGGGTTAGGGTAGTTATTAAACCTATCCCACTCTCTAGATACCCCTTAGCACGTCAAGTAATATTATTAGGGGGTCCAGCCATGGAGAAGAGTTTAGACACTAGGAGAAGATAAGGAACACACCCATTATCAAGAAATCACATTAGGATTCTCTTTTTAAACTGTTCCTTAAAACACTAGTGCTTAGGAAATCTATTGGAGGCAGAAGCAGTCAAGGGTAGCTTAGGGTTAGGGTTAGGGTTAGGGTACAGCTTAGGGTACGGGTTCGGGAACGGGTTCGGGTACGGGTTCGGGTACGGCGTAGGGTATGGGTTAGATTTAGGGTTAGGGTTAGTTTGAGGGTTAGGGCTCGGTTTAGGTTACGGGTTAGGATTAGGGTACGTGTTAGGGTTAGGGTAGGGGTTAGGGTTAGGGTACGCGTTAGGGTTAGGGTAGTTATTAAACCTATCCCACTCTCTAGATACCCCTTAGCACGTCAAGGAATATTATTTGGGGGTCCAGCCATGGAGAAGAGTTTAGACACTAGGAGAAGATAAGGAACACACCCATTATCAAGAAATCACATTAGGATTCTCTTTTTAACCTGTTCCTTAAAACACTAGTGCTTAGGAAATCTATTGGAGGCAAAGCAGTCAAGGGTAGCTTAGGGTTAGGGTTAGGGTTATTGTTAGGGTAAGGCTTAGGGTACGGGTTCGGGTACGGCATAGGGTATGGGTTAGGGTTAGGGTTAGGGTTAGTTTGAGGGTTAGGGCTCGGTTTAGGGTACGGGTTAGGATTAGGGTACGTGTTAGGTTTATGGTAGGGGTTAGGGTTAGGGTACGCGTTAGGGTTAGGGTAGTTATTAAACCTATCCCACTCCCTAGATGCCCCTTAGCACGTCAAGGAATATTATTTGGGGGACCAGCCATGGAGAAGAGTTTAGACACTAGGAGAAGATAAGGAACACACCCATTATCAAGAAATCACATTAGGATTCTCTTTTTAACCTGTTCCTTAAAACACTAGTGCTTAGGAAATCTATTGGAGGCAGAAGCAGTCAAGGGTAGCTTAGGGTTAGGGTTAGGGTTAGGGCTAGAGTTAGGGTACGGCATAGGGTACGGGTTCGGGTACGGGTTCGTGTACGGCGTAGGGTATGGGTTAGAGTTAGGGTTAGGGTTAGTTTGAAGGTTAGGGCTCGGTTTAGGTTTCGGCTTAGGATTAGGGTACGTGTTAGGGTTAGGGTAGGGGTTAGGGTTATGGTACGCGTTAGGGTTAGGGTAGTTATTAAACCTATCCCACTCTCTAGATACCCCTTAGCACGTCAAGGAATATTATTTGGGGGTCCAGCCATGGAGAAGAGTTTAGACACTAGGAGAAGATAAGGAACACACCCATTATCAAGAAATCACATTAGGATTCTCTTTTTAACCTGTTCCTTAAAACACTTGTGCTTAGGAAATCTATTGGAGGCAGAAGCAGTCAAGGGTAGCTTAGGTTTAGGGTTAGGGTTAGGGTTAGGGTTAGCTTTAGGGTACGACTTAGTGTACGGGTTCGGGTACGGGTTCGGGTACGGCGTATGGTATGGGTTAGGGTTAGGGTTAGGTTTAGTTTGAGGGTTAGGGATCGGTTTAGGGTACGGGTTAGGATTAGGGTACGTGTTAGGGTTAGGGTACGCGTTAGGGTTAGGGTAGTTATTAAACCTATCCCACTCTCTAGATACCCCTTAGCACGTCAAGGGATATTATTTGGGGGTCCAGCCATGGAGAAGAGTTTAGACACTAGGAGAAGATAAGGAACACACCCATTATCCTGAAATCACAATAGGATTCTCTTTTTAACCTGTTCCTTAATACACAAGTGCTTAGGAAATCTATTGGAGGCAGAAGCAGTCAAGGGTAGCTTAGGGCTAGGGTTAGGGTTAGGGTTAGGGTTAGCGTTAGGGTTAGGGTTAGGGTACGGCTTAGGGTACGGGTTCGGGTACGGGTTCGGGTACGGCGTAGGGTATGGTTTAGGGTTAGGGTTAGGGTTAGTTTGAGGGTTAGGGCTCGGTTTAGGTTACGGGTTAGGATTAGTGTACGTGTTCAGGTTAGGGTAGAGGTTAGGGTTAGGGTACGCGTTAACGTTAGGGTAGTTATTAAACCTATCCCACTCTCTAGATACCCCTTAGCACGTCAAGGAATATTATTTGGGGGTCCAGCCATGGAGAAGAGTTTAGACACTAGGAGAAGATAAGGAACACACCCATTATCAAGAAATCACATTAGGATTCTCTTTTTAACCTGTTCCTTAAAACACTAGTGCTTAGGAAATCTATTGGAGGCAGAAGCAGTCAAGGGTAGCTTAGGGTTAGGGTTAGGGTTAGGGTTAGGTTTAGGGTACGGCTTAGGGTAAGGGTTCGGGTATGGGTTCGGGTACGGCGTAGGTTATGGGTTAGGGTTAGGGTTAGGGTTAGTTTGAGGGTTAGGGCTCGGTTTAGGGTACGGGTTAGGATTAGTGTACGTGTTAGGGTTAGGGTAGAGGTTAGGGTTAGGGTATGCGTTAGGGTTCGGGTAGTTATTAAACCTATCCCACTCTCTAGATACCCCTTAGCACGTCAAGGAATATTATTTGGGGATCCAGCCATGGAGAAGAGTTTAGACACTAGGAGAAGATAAGGAACACACCCATTATCAAGAAATCACATTAGGATTCTCTTTTTAACCTGTTCCTTAAAACACTAGTGCTTAGGAAATCTATTGGAGGCAGAAGCAGTCAAGGGTAGCTTAGGGTTAGGGTTAGGGTTAGGGCTAGGGTTAGGACACGGCTTAGGGTACGGGTTCGGGTACGGGTTCGTGTACGGCGTAGGGTATGGGTTTGGGTTAGGGTTAGGATTAGTTTGAAGGTTAGGGCTCGGTTTAGGGTACGGGTTAGGATTAGGGTTCGTGTTAGGGTTAGGGTAGGGGTTAGGGTTAGGGTACGCGTTAGGGTTAGGGTAGTTATTAAACCTATCCCACTCTCTAGATACCCCTTAGCACGTCAAGGAATATTATTTGGGGGTCCAGCCATGGAGAAGAGTTTAGACACTAGGAGAAGATAAAGAACACACCCATTATCCTGAAATCACATTAGGATTCTCTATTTAACCTGTTCCTTAATACACTAGTGCTTAGGAAATCTATTGGAGGCAGAAGTAGTCAAGGGTAGCTTAGGGTTAGGGTTACGGTTAGGGTTAGGGTTAGGGTAAGGCTTAGGGTACGGGTTCGGGTACGGCGTAGGGTATGGGTTAGGGTTAGGGTTAGGGTTAGTTTGAGGTTTAGGGCTCGGTTTAGGGTACGGGTTAGGATTAGGGTACGTGTTAGGGTTAGGGTAGGGGTTAGGGTTAGAGTACGCGTTAGGGTTAGGGTAGTTATTAAACCTATCCCACTCTCTAGATACCCCTTAGCACGTCAAGGAATATTATTTGGGTGTCCAGCCATGGAGAAGAGTTTAGACACTAGGAGAAGATAAGGAACACAACCATTATCAAGAAATCACATTAGGATTCTCTTTTTAACCTGTTCCTTAAAACACTTGTGCTTAGGAAATCTATTGGAGGCAGAAGCAGTCAAGGGTAGCTTAGGGTTAGGGTTAGGGTTAGGGTTAGGTTTAGGGTACGGCTTAGGGTACGGGTTCGTGTACGGGTTCGTGTACGGCGTAGGGTATGGGTTAGGGTTAGGGTTAGGGTTAGTTTGAAGGTTAGGGCTCGGTTTACGGCACGGGTTAATATTAGGGTTCGTGTTAGGGTTAGGGTAGGGGTTAGGGTTAGGGTACGCGTTAAGGTTAGGGTAGTTATTAAACCTATCCCACTCTCTAGATACCCCTTAGCACGTCAAGGAATATTATTTGGGGGTCCAGCCATGGAGAAGAGTTTAGACACTAGGAGAAGATAAGGAACACACCCATTATCCTGAAATCACATTAGGATTCTGTTTTTAACCTGTTCCTTAAAACACTAGTGCTTAGGAAATCTATTGGAGGCAGAAGCAGTCAAGGGTAGCTTAGGGTTAGGGTTAGGGTTAGGGTTAGGGTTAGGGTACGGCTTAGGGTACGGGTTCGGGTACGGGTTCGCGTACGGCGTAGGGTATGGGTTAGGGTTAGGGTTAGGGTTAGTTTGAAGGTTAGGGCTCGGTTTAGGGCACGGGTTAGGATTAGGGTTCGTGTTAGGGTTAGGGTAGGGGTTAGGGTTAGGGTACGCGTTAAGCTTAGGGTAGTTATTAAACCTATCCCACTCTCTAGATACCCCTTAGCACGTCAAGGAATATTATTTGGGGGTCCAGCCATGGAGAAGAGTTTAGACACTAGGAGAAGATAAGGAACACACCCATTATCCTGAAATCACATTAGGATTCTCTTTTTAACCTGTTCCTTAATACACTAGTGCTTAGGAAATCTATTGGAGGCAGAAGCAGTCAAGGGTAGCTTAGGGTTAGGGTTAGGGTTAGGGTTAGGTTTAGGGTACGGCTTAGGGTACGGGTTCGGTTAAGGGTTCGGGTACGGCGTAGGGTATGGGTTAGGGTTAGGGTTAGGGTTAATTTGAGGGTTAGGGCTCGGTTTAGGTTACGGGTTAGGATTAGTGTACGTGTTAGGGTTAAGGTAGAGGTTAGGGTTAGGGTACGCGTTAGGGTAAGGGTAGTTATTAAACCTATCCCACTCTCTAGATACCCCTTAGCACGTCAAGGAATATTATTTGGGGGTCCAGCCATGGAGAAGAGTTTAGACACTAGGAGAAGATAAGGAACACACCCATTATCAAGAAATCACATTAGGATTCTCTTTTTAACCTGTTCCTTAAAACACTAGTGCTTACGAAATCTATTGGAGGCAGAAGCAGTCAAGGGTAGCTTAGAGTTATGGTTAGGGTTAGGGTTATTGTTAGGGTAAGGCTTAGGGTACGGGTTCGGGTACGGTTTCGGGTACGGTATAGGGTATGGGTTAGGGTTAGGGTTAGGGTTAGTTTGAGGGTTAGGGCTCGGTTTAGGGTACGGGTTAGGATTAGGGTACGTGTTAGGGTTAGGGTAGGGGTTAGGGTTAGAGTACGCGTTAAGGTTAGGGTAGTTATTAAACCTATCCCAGTCTCTAGATACCCCTTAGCACGTCAAGGAATATTATTTGGGGGTCCAGCCATGGAGAAGAGTTTAGACACTAGGAGAAGATAAGGAACACAACCATTATCAAGAAATCACATTAGGATTCTCTTTTTAACCTGTTCCTTAAAACACTAGTGCTTAGGAAATCTATTGGAGGCAGAAGCAGTCAAGGGTAGCTTAGGGTTAGGGTTAGGGTTAGGGCTAGAGTTAGGGTACGGCATAGGGTACGGGTTCGGGTACGGGTTCGTGTACGGCGTAGGGTATGGGTTAGAGTTAGGGTTAGGGTTAGTTTGAAGGTTAGGGCTCGGTTTAGGTTTCGGCTTAGGATTGGGGTACGTGTTAGGGTTAGGGTAGGGGTTAGGGTTATGGTACGCGTTAGGGTTAGGGTAGTTATTAAACCTATCCCACTCTCTAGATACCCCTTAGCACGTCAAGGAATATTATTTGGGGGTCCAGCCATGGAGAAGAGTTTAGACACTAGGAGAAGATAAGGAACACACCCATTATCAAGAAATCACATTAGGATTCTCTTTTTAACCTGTTCCTTAAGACACTTGTGCTTAGGAAATCTATTGGAGGCAGAAGCAGTCAAGGGTAGCTTAGGTTTAGGGTTAGGGTTAGGGTTAGGGTTAGCTTTAGGGTACGACTTAGTGTACGGGTTCGGGTACGGCGTATGGTATGGGTTAGGGTTAGGGTTAGGTTTAGTTTGAGGGTTAGGGATCGGTTTAGGGTACGGGTTAGGATTAGGGTACGTGTTAGGGTTAGGGTACGCGTTAGGGTTAGGGTAGTTATTAAACCTATCCCACTCTCTAGATACCCCTTAGCACGTCAAGGGATATTATTTGGGGGTCCAGGCATGGAGAAGAGTTTAGACACTAGGAGAAGATAAGGAACACACCCATTATCCTTAAATCACAATAGGATTCTCTTTTTAACCTGTTCCTTAATACACAAGTGCTTAGGAAATCTATTGGAGGCAGAAGCAGTCAAGGGTAGCTTAGGGCTTGGGTTAGGGTTAGGGTTAGGGTTAGTGTTAGGGTTAGGGTTAGGGTACGGCTTAGGGTACGGGTTCGGGTACGGGTTCGGGTACGGCGTAGGGTATGGTTTAGGGTTAGGGTTAGGGTTAGTTTGAGGGTTAGGGCTCGGTTTAGGTTACGGGTTAGGATTAGTGTACGTGTTAAGGTTAGGGTAGAGGTTAGGGTTAGGGTACGCGTTAACGTTAGGGTAGTTATTAAACCTATCCCACTCTCTAGATACCCCTTAGCATGTCAAGGAATATTATTTGGGGGTCCAGCCATGGAGAAGAGTTTAGACACTAGGAGAAGATAAGGAACACACCCATTATCAAGAAATCACATTAGGATTCTCTTTTTAACCTGTTCCTTAAAACACTAGTGCTTAGGAAATCTATTGGAGGCAGAAGCAGTCAAGGGTAGCTTAGGGTTAGGGTTAGGGTTAGGGTTAGGTTTAGGGTACGGCTTAGGGTAAGGGTTCGGGTATGGGTTCGGGTACGGCGTAGGTTATGGGTTAGGGTTAGGGTTAGGGTTAGTTTGAGTGTTAGGGCTCGGTTTAGGGTACGGGTTAGGATTAGTGTACGTGTTAGGGTTAGGGTAGAGGTTAGGGTTAGGGTATGCGTTAGGGTTCGGGTAGTTATTACACCTATCCCACTCTCTAGATACCCCTTAGCACGTCAAGGAATATTATTTGGGGGTCCAGCCATGGAGAAGAGTTTAGACACTAGGAGAAGATAAGGAACACACCCATTATCAAGAAATCACATTAGGATTCTCTTTTTAACCTGTTCCTTAAAACACTAGTGCTTAGGAAATCTATTGGAGGAAGAAGCAGTCAAGGGTAGCTTAGGGTTAGGGTTAGGGTTAGGGTTATTGTTAGGGTACGGCTTAGGGTACGGGTTCGGGTACGGGTTCGGGTACGGCGTAGGGTATGGGTTAGGGTTAGGGTTAGGGTTAGTTTGAGGGTTAGGGCTCGGTTTAGTGTACGGGTTAGGATTAGTGTACGTGTTAGGGTTAGGGTAGAGGTTAGGGTTAGGGTATGCGTTAGGGTTAGGGTAGTTATTAAACCTATCCCACTCTCTAGATACCCCTTAGCACGTCAAGGAATATTATTTGGGGGTCCAGCCATGGAGAAGAGTTTAGACACTAGGAGAAGATAAGGAACACACCCATTATCAAGAAATCACATTAGGATTCTCTTTTTAACCTGTTCCTTAAAACACTAGTGCTTAGGAAATCTATTGGAGGCAGAAGCAGTCAAGGGTAGCTTAGGGTGAGGGTTAGGGTTAGGGCTAGGGTTAGGACACGGCTTAGGGTACGGGTTCGGGTACGGGTTCGTGTACGGCGTAGGGTATGGGTTTGGGTTAGTGTTAGGGTTAGTTTGAAGGTTAGGGCTCGGTTTAGGGTACGGGTTAGGATTAGGGTTCGTGTTAGGGTTAGGGTAGGGGTTAGGGTTAGGGTACGCGTTAGGGTTAGGGTAGTTATTAAACCTATCCCACTCTCTAGATACCCCTTAGCACGTCAAGGAATATTATTTGGGGGTCCAGCCATGGAGAAGAGTTTAGACACTAGGAGAAGATAAAGAACACACCCATTATCCTGAAATCACATTAGGATTCTCTATTTAACCTGTTCCTTAATACACTAGTGCTTAGGAAATCTATTGGAGGCAGAAGTAGTCAAGGGTAGCTTAGGGTTAGGGTTACGGTTAGGGTTAGGGTTAGGGTAAGGCTTAGGGTACGGGTTCGGGTACGGCGTAGGGTATGGGTTAGGGTTAGGGTTAGGGTTAGTTTGAGGTTTAGGGCTCGGTTTAGGGTACGGGTTAGGATTAGGGTACGTGTTAGGGTTAGGGTAGGGGTTAGGGTTAGGGTACGCGTTAGGGTTAGGGTAGTTATTAAACCTATCCCACTCTCTAGATACCCCTTAGCACGTCAAGTAATATTATTAGGGGGTCCAGCCATGGAGAAGAGTTTAGACACTAGGAGAAGATAAGGAACACACCCATTATCAAGAAATCACATTAGGATTCTCTTTTTAAACTGTTCCTTAAAACACTAGTGCTTAGGAAATCTATTGGAGGCAGAAGCAGTCAACGGTAGCTTAGGGTTAGGGTTAGGGTTAGGGTACAGCTTAGGGTACGGGTTCGGGAACGGGTTCGGGTACGGGTTCGGGTACGGCGTAGGGTATGGGTTAGGTTTAGGGTTAGGGTTAGTTTGAGGGTTAGGGCTCGGTTTAGGTTACGGGTTAGGATTAGGGTACGTGTTAGGGTTAGGGTAGGGGTTAGGGTTAGGGTACGCGTTAGGGTTAGGGTAGTTATTAAACCTATCCCACTCTCTAGATACCCCTTAGCACGTCAAGGAATATTATTTGGGGGTCCAGCCATGGAGAAGAGTTTAGACACTAGGAGAAGATAAGGAACACACCCATTATCAAGAAATCACATTAGGATTCTCTTTTTAACCTGTTCCTTAAAACACTAGTGCTTAGGAAATCTATTGGAGGCAAAGCAGTCAAGGGTAGCTTAGGGTTAGGGTTAGGGTTATTGTTAGGGTAAGGCTTAGGGTACGGGTTCGGGTACGGCATAGGGTATGGGTTAGGGTTAGGGTTAGGGTTAGTTTGAGGGTTAGGGCTCGGTTTAGGGTACGGGTTAGGATTAGGGTACGTGTTAGGTTTATGGTAGGGGTTAGGGTTAGGGTACGCGTTAGGGTTAGGGTAGTTATTAAACCTATCCCACTCCCTAGATGCCCCTTAGCACGTCAAGGAATATTATTTGGGGGACCAGCCATGGAGAAGAGTTTAGACACTAGGAGAAGATAAGGAACACACCCATTATCAAGAAATCACATTAGGATTCTCTTTTTAACCTGTTCCTTAAAACACTAGTGCTTAGGAAATCTATTGGAGGCAGAAGCAGTCAAGGGTAGCTTAGGGTTAGGGTTAGGGTTAGGGTTAGGTTTAGGGTACGGCTTAGGGTACGGGTTCGTGTACGGGTTCGTGTACGGCGTAGGGTATGGGTTAGGGTTAGGGTTAGGGTTAGTTTGAAGGTTAGGGCTCGGTTGAGGGCACGGGTTAATATTAGGGTTCGTGTTAGCGATAGGGTAGGGGTTAGGGTTAGGGTACGCGTTAAGGTTAGGGTAGTTATTAAACCTATCCCACTCTCTAGATACCCCTTAGCACGTCAAGGAATATTATTTGGGGGTCCAGCCATGGAGAAGAGTTTAGACACTAGGAGAAGATAAGGAACACACCCATTATCCTGAAATCACATTAGGATTCTGTTTTTAACCTGTTCCTTAAAACACTAGTGCTTAGGAAATCTATTGGAGGCAGAAGCAGTCAAGGGTAGCTTAGGGTTAGGGTTAGGGTTAGGGTTAGGGTTAGGGTACGGCTTAGGGTACGGGTTCGGGTACGTGTTCGCGTACGGCGTAGGGTATGGGTTAGGGTTAGGGTTAGGGTTAGTTTGAAGGTTAGGGCTCGGTTTAGGGCACGGGTTAGGATTAGGGTTCGTGTTAGGGTTAGGGTAGGGGTTAGGGTTAGGGTACGCGTTAAGCTTAGGGTAGTTATTAAACCTATCCCACTCTCTAGATACCCCTTAGCACGTCAAGGAATATTATTTGGGGGTCCAGCCATGGAGAAGAGTTTAGACACTAGGAGAAGATAAGGAACACACCCATTATCCTGAAATCACATTAGGATTCTCTTTTTAACCTGTTCCTTAATACACTAGTGCTTAGGAAATCTATTGGAGGCAGAAGCAGTCAAGGGTAGCTTAGGGTTAGGGTTAGGGTTAGGGTTAGGTTTAGGGTACGGCTTAGGGTACGGGTTCGGGTAAGGGTTCGGGTACGGCGTAGGGTATGGGTTAGGGTTAGGGTTAGGGTTAATTTGAGGGTTAGGGCTCGGTTTAGGTTACGGGTTAGGATTAGTGTACGTGTTAGGGTTAAGGTAGAGGTTAGGGTTAGGGTACGCGTTAGGGTAAGGGTAGTTATTAAACCTATCCCACTCTCTAGATACCCCTTAGCACGTCAAGGAATATTATTTGGGGGTCCAGCCATGGAGAAGTGTTTAGACACTAGGAGAAGATAAGGAACACACCCATTATCAAGAAATCACATTAGGATTCTCTTTTTAACCTGTTCCTTAAAACACTAGTGCTTACGAAATCTATTGGAGGCAGAAGCAGTCAAGGGTAGCTTAGAGTTATGGTTAGGGTTAGGGTTATTGTTAGGGTAAGGCTTAGGGTACGGGTTCGGGTACGTTTTCGGGTACGGTATAGGGTATGGGTTAGGGTTAGGGTTAGGGTTAGTTTGAGGGTTAGGGCTCGGTTTAGGGTACGGGTTAGGATTAGGGTACGTGTTAGGGTTAGGGTAGGGGTTAGGGTTAGAGTACGCGTTAAGGTTAGGGTAGTTATTAAACCTATCCCAGTCTCTAGATACCCCTTAGCACGTCAAGGAATATTATTTGGGGGTCCAGCCATGGAGAAGAGTTTAGACACTAGGAGAAGATAAGGAACACACCCATTATCAAGAAATCACATTAGGATTCTCTTTTTAACCTGTTCCTTAAAACACTAGTGCTTAGGAAATCTATTGGAGGCAGAAGCAGTCAAGGGTAGCTTAGGGTTAGGGTTAGGGTTAGGGCTAGAGTTAGGGTACGGCATAGGGTACGGGTTCGGGTACGGGTTCGTGTACGGCGTAGGGTATGGGTTAGAGTTAGGGTTAGGGTTAGTTTGAAGGTTAGGGCTCGGTTTAGGTTTCGGCTTAGGATTAGGGTACGTGTTAGGGTTAGGGTAGGGGTTAGGGTTATGGTACGCGTTAGGGTTAGGGTAGTTATTAAACCTATCCCACTCTCTAGATACCCCTTAGCACGTCAAGGAATATTATTTGGGGGTCCAGCCATGGAGAAGAGTTTAGACACTAGGAGAAGATAAGGAACACACCCATTATCAAGAAATCACATTAGGATTCTCTTTTTAACCTGTTCCTTAAAACAATTGTGCTTAGGAAATCTATTGGAGGCAGAAGCAGTCAAGGGTAGCTTAGGTTTAGGGTTAGGGTTAGGGTTAGGGTTAGCTTTAGGGTACGACTTAGTGTACGGGTTCGGGTACGGCGTATGGTATGGGTTAGGGTTAGGGTTAGGTTTAGTTTGAGGGTTAGGGATCGGTTTAGGGTACGGGTTAGGATTAGGGTACGTGTTAGGGTTAGGGTACGCGTTAGGGTTAGGGTAGTTATTAAACCTATCCCACTCTCTAGATACCCCTTAGCACGTCAAGGGATATTATTTGGGGGTCCAGGCATGGAGAAGAGTTTAGACACTAGGAGAAGATAAGGAACACACCCATTATCCTGAAATCACAATAGGATTCTCTTTTTAACCTGTTCCTTAATACACAAGTGCTTAGGAAATCTATTGGAGGCAGAAGCAGTCAAGGGTAGCTTAGGGCTTGGGTTAGGGTTAGGGTTAGGGTTAGTGTTAGGGTTAGGGTTAGGGTACGGCTTAGGGTACGGGTTCGGGTACGGGTTCGGGTACGGCGTAGGGTATGGTTTAGGGTTAGGGTTAGGGTTAGTTTGAGGGTTAGGGCTCGGTTTAGGTTACGGGTTAGGATTAGTGTACGTGTTAAGGTTAGGGTAGAGGTTAGGGTTAGGGTACGCGTTAACGTTAGGGTAGTTATTAAACCTATCCCACTCTCTAGATACCCCTTAGCACGTCAAGGAATATTATTTGGGGGTCCAGCCATGGAGAAGAGTTTAGACACTAGGAGAAGATAAGGAACACACCCATTATCAAGAAATCACATTAGGATTCTCTTTTTAACCTGTTCCTTAAAACACTAGTGCTTAGGAAATCTATTGGAGGCAGAAGCAGTCAAGGGTAGCTTAGGGTTAGGGTTAGGGTTAGGGTTAGGTTTAGGGTACGGCTTAGGGTAAGGGTTCGGGTATGGGTTCGGGTACGGCGTAGGTTATGGGTTAGGGTTAGGGTTAGGGTTAGTTTGAGTGTTAGGGCTCGGTTTAGGGTACGGGTTAGGATTAGTGTACGTGTTAGGGTTAGGGTAGAGGTTAGGGTTAGGGTATGCGTTAGGGTTCGGGTAGTTATTACACCTATCCCACTCTCTAGATACCCCTTAGCACGTCAAGGAATATTATTTGGGGGTCCAGCCATGGAGAAGAGTTTAGACACTAGGAGAAGATAAGGAACACACCCATTATCAAGAAATCACATTAGGATTCTCTTTTTAACCTGTTCCTTAAAACACTAGTGCTTAGGAAATCTATTGGAGGCAGAAGCAGTCAAGGGTAGCTTAGGGTTAGGGTTAGGGTTAGGGTTATTGTTAGGGTACGGCTTAGGGTACGGGTTCGGGTACGGGTTCGGGTACGGCGTAGGGTATGGGTTAGGGTTAGGGTTAGGGTTAGTTTGAGGGTTAGGGCTCGGTTTAGTGTACGGGTTAGGATTAGTGTACGTGTTAGGGTTAGGGTAGAGGTTAGGGTTAGGGTATGCGTTAGGGTTAGGGTAGTTATTAAACCTATCCCACTCTCTAGATACCCCTTAGCACGTCAAGGAATATTATTTGGGGGTCCAGCCATGGAGAAGAGTTTAGACACTAGGAGAAGATAAGGAACACACCCATTATCAAGAAATCACATTAGGATTCTCTTTTTAACCTGTTCCTTAAAACACTAGTGCTTAGGAAATCTATTGGAGGCAGAAGCAGTCAAGGGTAGCTTAGGGTTAGGGTTAGGGTTAGGGCTAGGGTTAGGACACGGCTTAGGGTACGGGTTCGGGTACGGGTTCGTGTACGGCGTAGGGTATGGGTTTGGGTTAGTGTTAGGGTTAGTTTGAAGGTTAGGGCTCGGTTTAGGGTACGGGTTAGGATTAGGGTTCGTGTTAGGGTTAGGGTAGGGGTTAGGGTTAGGGTACGCGTTAGGGTTAGGGTAGTTATTAAACCTATCCCACTCTCTAGATACCCCTTAGCACGTCAAGGAATATTATTTGGGGGTCCAGCCATGGAGAAGAGTTTAGACACTAGGAGAAGATAAAGAACACACCCATTATCCTGAAATCACATTAGGATTCTCTATTTAACCTGTTCCTTAATACACTAGTGCTTAGGAAATCTATTGGAGGCAGAAGTAGTCAAGGGTAGCTTAGGGTTAGGGTTACGGTTAGGGTTAGGGTTAGGGTAAGGCTTAGGGTACGGGTTCGGGTACGGCGTAGGGTATGGGTTAGGGTTAGGGTTAGGGTTAGTTTGAGGTTTAGGGCTCGGTTTAGGGTACGGGTTAGGATTAGGGTACGTGTTAGGGTTAGGGTAGGGGTTAGGGTTAGAGTACGCGTTAGGGTTAGGGTAGTTATTAAACCTATCCCACTCTCTAGATACCCCTTAGCACGTCAAGGAATATTATTTGGGTGTCCAGCCATGGAGAAGAGTTTAGACACTAGGAGAAGATAAGGAACACAACCATTATCAAGAAATCACATTAGGATTCTCTTTTTAACCTGTTCCTTAAAACACTTGTGCTTAGGAAATCTATTGGAGGCAGAAGCAGTCAAGGGTAGCTTAGGGTTAGGGTTAGGGTTAGGGTTAGGTTTAGGGTACGGCTTAGGGTACGGGTTCGTGTACGGGTTCGTGTACGGCGTAGGGTATGGGTTAGGGTTAGGGTTAGGGTTAGTTTGAAGGTTAGGGCTCGGTTTAGGGCACGGGTTAATATTAGGGTTCGTGTTAGGGTTAGGGTAGGGGTTAGGGTTAGGGTACGCGTTAAGGTTAGGGTAGTTATTAAACCTATCCCACTCTCTAGATACCCCTTAGCACGTCAAGGAATATTATTTGGGGGTCCAGCCATGGAGAAGAGTTTAGACACTAGGAGAAGATAAGGAACACACCCATTATCCTGAAATCACATTAGGATTCTGTTTTTAACCTGTTCCTTAAAACACTAGTGCTTAGGAAATCTATTGGAGGCAGAAGCAGTCAAGGGTAGCTTAGGGTTAGGGTTAGGGTTAGGGTTAGGGTTAGGGTACGGCTTAGGGTACGGGTTCGGGTACGGGTTCGCGTACGGCGTAGGGTATGGGTTAGGGTTAGGGTTAGGGTTAGTTTGAAGGTTAGGGCTCGGTTTAGGGCACGGGTTAGGATTAGGGTTCGTGTTAGGGTTAGGGTAGGGGTTAGGGTTAGGGTACGCGTTAAGCTTAGGGTAGTTATTAAACCTATCCCACTCTCTAGATACCCCTTAGCACGTCAAGGAATATTATTTGGGGGTCCAGCCATGGAGAAGAGTTTAGACACTAGGAGAAGATAAGGAACACACCCATTATTCTGAAATCACATTAGGATTCTCTTTTTAACCTGTTCCTTAATACACTAGTGCTTAGGAAATCTATTGGAGGCAGAAGCAGTCAAGGGTAGCTTAGGGTTAGGGTTAGGGTTAGGTTTAGGGTACGGCTTAGGGTACGGGTTCGGGTAAGGGTTCGGGTACGGCGTAGGGTATGGGTTAGGGTTAGGGTTAGGGTTAATTTGAGGGTTAGGGCTCGGTTTAGGTTACGGGTTAGGATTAGTGTACGTGTTAGGGTTAAGGTAGAGGTTAGGGTTAGGGTACGCGTTAGGGTAAGGGTAGTTATTAAACCTATCCCACTCTCTAGATACCCCTTAGCACGTCAAGGAATATTATTTGGGGGTCCAGCCATGGAGAAGAGTTTAGACACTAGGAGAAGATAAGGAACACACCCATTATCAAGAAATCACATTAGGATTCTCTTTTTAACCTGTTCCTTAAAACACTAGTGCTTACGAAATCTATTGGAGGCAGAAGCAGTCAAGGGTAGCTTAGAGTTATGGTTAGGGTTAGGGTTATTGTTAGGGTAAGGCTTAGGGTACGGGTTCGGGTACGGTTTCGGGTACGGTATAGGGTATGGGTTAGGGTTAGGGTTAGGGTTAGTTTGAGGGTTAGGGCTCGGTTTAGGGTACGGGTTAGGATTAGGGTACGTGTTAGGGTTAGGGTAGGGGTTAGGGTTAGAGTACGCGTTAAGGTTAGGGTAGTTATTAAACCTATCCCAGTCTCTAGATACCCCTTAGCACGTCAAGGAATATTATTTGGGGGTCCAGCCATGGAGAAGAGTTTAGACAGTAGGAGAAGATAAGGAACACACCCATTATCAAGAAATCACATTAGGATTCTCTTTTTAACCTGTTCCTTAAAACACTTGTGCTTAGGAAATCTATTGGAGGCAGAAGCAGTCAAGGGTAGCTTAGGTTTAGGGTTAGGGTTAGGGTTAGGGTTAGCTTTAGGGTACGACTTAGTGTACGGGTTCGGGTACGGCGTATGGTATGGGTTAGGGTTAGGGTTAGGTTTAGTTTGAGGGTTAGGGATCGGTTTAGGGTACGGGTTAGGTTTAGGGTACGTGTTAGGGTTAGGGTACGCGTTAGGGTTAGGGTAGTTATTAAACCTATCCCACTCTCTAGATACCCCTTAGCACGTCAAGGGATATTATTTGGGGGTCCAGGCATGGAGAAGAGTTTAGACACTAGGAGAAGATAAGGAACACACCCATTATCCTGAAATCACAATAGGATTCTCTTTTTAACCTGTTCCTTAATACACAAGTGCTTAGGAAATCTATTGGAGGCAGAAGCAGTCAAGGGTAGCTTAGGGCTTGGGTTAGGGTTAGGGTTAGGGTTAGTGTTAGGGTTAGGGTTAGGGTACGGCTTAGGGTACGGGTTCGGGTACGGGTTCGGGTACGGCGTAGGGTATGGTTTAGGGTTAGGGTTAGGGTTAGTTTGAGGGTTAGGGCTCGGTTTAGGTTACGGGTTAGGATTAGTGTACGTGTTAAGGTTAGGGTAGAGGTTAGGGTTAGGGTACGCGTTAACGTTAGGGTAGTTATTAAACCTATCCCACTCTCTAGATACCCCTTAGCACGTCAAGGAATATTATTTGGGGGTCCAGCCATGGAGAAGAGTTTAGACACTAGGAGAAGATAAGGAACACACCCATTATCAAGAAATCACATTAGGATTCTCTTTTTAACCTGTTCCTTAAAACACTAGTGCTTAGGAAATCTATTGGAGGCAGAAGCAGTCAAGGGTAGCTTAGGGTTAGGGTTAGGGTTAGGGTTAGGTTTAGGGTACGGCTTAGGGTAAGGGTTCGGGTATGGGTTCGGGTACGGCGTAGGTTATGGGTTAGGGTTAGGGTTAGGGTTAGTTTGAGTGTTAGGGCTCGGTTTAGGGTACGGGTTAGGATTAGTGTACGTGTTAGGGTTAGGGTAGAGGTTAGGGTTAGGGTATGCGTTAGGGTTCGGGTAGTTATTACACCTATCCCACTCTCTAGATACCCCTTAGCACGTCAAGGAATATTATTTGGGGGTCCAGCCATGGAGAAGAGTTTAGACACTAGGAGAAGATAAGGAACACACCCATTATCAAGAAATCACATTAGGATTCTCTTTTTAACCTGTTCCTTAAAACACTAGTGCTTAGGAAATCTATTGGAGGAAGAAGCAGTCAAGGGTAGCTTAGGGTTAGGGTTAGGGTTAGGGTTATTGTTAGGGTACGGCTTAGGGTACGGGTTCGGGTACGGGTTCGGGTACGGCGTAGGGTATGGGTTAGGGTTAGGGTTAGGGTTAGTTTGAGGGTTAGGGCTCGGTTTAGTGTACGGGTTAGGATTAGTGTACGTGTTAGGGTTAGGGTAGAGGTTAGGGTTAGGGTATGCGTTAGGGTTAGGGTAGTTATTAAACCTATCCCACTCTCTAGATACCCCTTAGCACGTCAAGGAATATTATTTGGGGGTCCAGCCATGGAGAAGAGTTTAGACACTAGGAGAAGATAAGGAACACACCCATTATCAAGAAATCACATTAGGATTCTCTTTTTAACCTGTTCCTTAAAACACTAGTGCTTAGGAAATCTATTGGAGGCAGAAGCAGTCAAGGGTAGCTTAGGGTTAGGGTTAGGGTTAGGGCTAGGGTTAGGACACGGCTTAGGGTACGGGTTCGGGTACGGGTTCGTGTACGGCGTAGGGTATGGGTTTGGGTTAGTGTTAGGGTTAGTTTGAAGGTTAGGGCTCGGTTTAGGGTACGGGTTAGGATTAGGGTTCGTGTTAGGGTTAGGGTAGGGGTTAGGGTTAGGGTACGCGTTAGGGTTAGGGTAGTTATTAAACCTATCCCACTCTCTAGATACCCCTTAGCACGTCAAGGAATATTATTTGGGGGTCCAGCCATGGAGAAGAGTTTAGACACTTGGAGAAGATAAAGAACACACCCATTATCCTGAAATCACATTAGGATTCTCTATTTAACCTGTTCCTTAATACACTAGTGCTTAGGAAATCTATTGGAGGCAGAAGTAGTCAAGGGTAGCTTAGGGTTAGGGTTACGGTTAGGGTTAGGGTTAGGGTAAGGCTTAGGGTACGGGTTCGGGTACGGCGTAGGGTATGGGTTAGGGTTAGGGTTAGGGTTAGTTTGAGGTTTAGGGCTCGGTTTAGGGTACGGGTTAGGATTAGGGTACGTGTTAGGGTTAGGGTAGGGGTTAGGGTTAGGGTACGCGTTAGGGTTAGGGTAGTTATTAAACCTATCCCACTCTCTAGATACCCCTTAGCACGTCAAGTAATATTATTAGGGGGTCCAGCCATGGAGAAGAGTTTAGACACTAGGAGAAGATAAGGAACACACCCATTATCAAGAAATCACATTAGGATTCTCTTTTTAAACTGTTCCTTAAAACACTAGTGCTTAGGAAATCTATTGGAGGCAGAAGCAGTCAAGGGTAGCTTAGGGTTAGGGTTAGGGTTAGGGTACAGCTTAGGGTACGGGTTCGGGAACGGGTTCGGGTACGGGTTCGGGTACGGCGTAGGGTATGGGTTAGGTTTAGGGTTAGGGTTAGTTTGAGGGTTAGGGCTCGGTTTAGGTTACGGGTTAGGATTAGGGTACGTGTTAGGGTTAGGGTAGGGGTTAGGGTTAGGGTACGCGTTAGGGTTAGGGTAGTTATTAAACCTATCCCACTCTCTAGATACCCCTTAGCACGTCAAGGAATATTATTTGGGGGTCCAGCCATGGAGAAGAGTTTAGACACTAGGAGAAGATAAGGAACACACCCATTATCAAGAAATCACATTAGGATTCTCTTTTTAACCTGTTCCTTAAAACACTAGTGCTTAGGAAATCTATTGGAGGCAAAGCAGTCAAGGGTAGCTTAGGGTTAGGGTTAGGGTTATTGTTAGGGTAAGGCTTAGGGTACGGGTTCGGGTACGGCATAGGGTATGGGTTAGGGTTAGGGTTAGGGTTAGTTTGAGGGTTAGGGCTCGGTTTAGGGTACGGGTTAGGATTAGGGTACGTGTTAGGTTTATGGTAGGGGTTAGGGTTAGGGTACGCGTTAGGGTTAGGGTAGTTATTAAACCTATCCCACTCCCTAGATGCCCCTTAGCACGTCAAGGAATATTATTTGGGGGACCAGCCATGGAGAAGAGTTTAGACACTAGGAGAAGATAAGGAACACACCCATTATCAAGAAATCACATTAGGATTCTCTTTTTAACCTGTTCCTTAAAACACTAGTGCTTAGGAAATCTATTGGAGGCAGAAGCAGTCAAGGGTAGCTTAGGGTTAGGGTTAGGGTTAGGGCTAGAGTTAGGGTACGGCATAGGGTACGGGTTCGGGTACGGGTTCGTGTACGGCGTAGGGTATGGGTTAGAGTTAGGGTTAGGGTTAGTTTGAAGGTTAGGGCTCGGTTTAGGTTTCGGCTTAGGATTAGGGTACGAGTTAGGGTTAGGGTAGGGGTTAGGGTTATGGTACGCGTTAGGGTTAGGGTAGTTATTAAACCTATCCCACTCTCTAGATACCCCTTAGCACGTCAAGGGATATTATTTGGGGGTCCAGCCATGGAGAAGAGTTTAGACACTAGGAGAAGATAAGGAACACACCCATTATCCTGAAATCACAATAGGATTCTCTTTTTAACCTGTTCCTTAATACACAAGTGCTTAGGAAATCTATTGGAGGCAGAAGCAGTCAAGGGTAGCTTAGGGCTAGGGTTAGGGTTAGGGTTAGGGTTAGCGTTAGGGTTAGGGTTAGGGTACGGCTTAGGGTACGGGTTCGGGTACGGGTTCGGGTACGGCGTAGGGTATGGTTTAGGGTTAGGGTTAGGGTTAGTTTGAGGGTTAGGGCTCGGTTTAGGTTACGGGTTAGGATTAGTGTACGTGTTAAGGTTAGGGTAGAGGTTAGGGTTAGGGTACGCGTTAACGTTAGGGTAGTTATTAAACCTATCCCACTCTCTAGATACCCCTTAGCACGTCAAGGAATATTATTTGGGGGTCCAGCCATGGAGAAGAGTTTAGACACTAGGAGAAGATAAGGAACACACCCATTATCAAGAAATCACATTAGGATTCTCTTTTTAACCTGTTCCTTAAAACACTAGTGCTTAGGAAATCTATTGGAGGCAGAAGCAGTCAAGGGTAGCTTAGGGTTAGGGTTAGGGTTAGGGTTAGGTTTAGGGTACGGCTTAGGGTAAGGGTTCGGGTATGGGTTCGGGTACGGCGTAGGTTATGGGTTAGGGTTAGGGTTAGGGTTAGTTTGAGGGTTAGGGCTCGGTTTAGGGTACGGGTTAGGATTAGTGTACGTGTTAGGGTTAGGGTAGAGGTTAGGGTTAGGGTATGCGTTAGGGTTCGGGTAGTTATTAAACCTATCCCACTCTCTAGATACCCCTTAGCACGTCAAGGAATATTATTTGGGGATCCAGCCATGGAGAAGAGTTTAGACACTAGGAGAAGATAAGGAACACACCCATTATCAAGAAATCACATTAGGATTCTCTTTTTAACCTGTTCCTTAAAACACTAGTGCTTAGGAAATCTATTGGAGGCAGAAGCAGTCAAGGGTAGCTTAGGGTTAGGGTTAGGGTTAGGGCTAGGGTTAGGACACGGCTTAGGGTACGGGTTCGGGTACGGGTTCGTGTACGGCGTAGGGTATGGGTTTGGGTTAGTGTTAGGGTTAGTTTGAAGGTTAGGGCTCGGTTTAGGGTACGGGTTAGGATTAGGGTTCGTGTTAGGGTTAGGGTAGGGGTTAGGGTTAGGGTACGCGTTAGGGATAGGGTAGTTATTAAACCTATCCCACTCTCTAGATACCCCTTAGCACGTCAAGGAATATTATTTGGGGGTCCAGCCATGGAGAAGAGTTTAGACACTAGGAGAAGATAAAGAACACACCCATTATCCTGAAATCACATTAGGATTCTCTTTTTAACCTGTTCCTTAAAACACTAGTGCTTAGGAAATCTATTGGAGGCAGATGCAGTCAAGGGTAGCTTAGGGTTAGGGTTAGGGTTAGGGTTAGGGTTAGGGTTAGGGTACGGCTTAGGGTACGGGTTCGGGTACGGGTTCGCGTACGGCGTAGGGTATGGGTTAGGGTTAGGGTTAGGGTTAGTTTGAAGGTTAGGGCTCGGTTTAGGGCACGGGTTAGGATTAGGGTTCGTGTTAGGGTTAGGGTAGGGGTTAGGGTTATGGTACGCGTTAAGCTTAGGGTAGTTATTAAACCTATCCCACTCTCTAGATACCCCTTAGCACGTCAAGGAATATTATTTGGGGGTCCAGCCATGGAGAAGAGTTTAGACACTAGGAGAAGATAAGGAACACACCCATTATCCTGAAATCACATTAGGATTCTCTTTTTAACCTGTTCCTTAATACACTAGTGCTTAGGAAATCTATTGGAGGCAGAAGCAGTCAAGGGTAGCTTAGGGTTAGGGTTAGGGTTAGGGTTAGGTTTAGGGTACGGCTTAGGGTACGGGTTCGGGTAAGGGTTCGGGTACGGCGTAGGGTATGGGTTAGGGTTAGGGTTAGGGTTAATTTGAGGGTTAGGGCTCGGTTTAGGTTACGGGTTAGGATTAGTGTACGTGTTAGGGTTAAGGTAGAGGTTAGGGTTAGGGTACGCGTTAGGGTAAGGGTAGTTATTAAACCTATCCCACTCTCTAGATACCCCTTAGCACGTCAAGGAATATTATTTGGGGGTCCAGCCATGGAGAAGAGTTTAGACACTAGGAGAAGATAAGGAACACACCCATTATCAAGAAATCACATTAGGATTCTCTTTTTAACCTGTTCCTTAAAACACTAGTGCTTACGAAATCTATTGGAGGCAGAAGCAGTCAAGGGTAGCTTAGAGTTATGGTTAGGGTTAGGGTTATTGTTAGGGTAAGGCTTAGGGTACGGGTTCGGGTACGGTTTCGGGTACGGTATAGGGTATGGGTTAGGGTTAGGGTTAGGGTTAGTTTGAGGGTTAGGGCTCGGTTTAGGGTACGGGTTAGGATTAGGGTACGTGTTAGGGTTAGGGTAGGGGTTAGGGTTAGAGTACGCGTTAAGGTTAGGGTAGTTATTAAACCTATCCCAGTCTCTAGATACCCCTTAGCACGTCAAGGAATATTATTTGGGGGTCCAGCCATGGAGAAGAGTTTAGACACTAGGAGAAGATAAGGAACACACCCATTATCAAGAAATCACATTAGGATTCTCTTTTTAACCTGTTCCTTAAAACACTAGTGCTTAGGAAATCTATTGGAGGCAGAAGCAGTCAAGGGTAGCTTAGGGTTAGGGTTAGGGTTAGGGCTAGAGTTAGGGTACGGCATAGGGTACGGGTTCGGGTACGGGTTCGTGTACAGCGTAGGGTATGGGTTAGAGTTAGGGTTAGGGTTAGTTTGAAGGTTAGGGCTCGGTTTAGGTTTCGGCTTAGGATTAGGGTACGTGTTAGGGTTAGGGTAGGGGTTAGGGTTATGGTACGCGTTAGGGTTAGGGTAGTTATTAAACCTATCCCACTCTCTAGATACCCCTTAGCACGTCAAGGAATATTATTTGGGGGTCCAGCCATGGAGAAGAGTTTAGACACTAGGAGAAGATAAGGAACACACCCATTATCAAGAAATCACATTAGGATTCTCTTTTTAACCTGTTCCTTAAAACACTTGTGCTTAGGAAATCTATTGGAGGCAGAAGCAGTCAAGGGTAGCTTAGGTTTAGGGTTAGGGTTAGGGTTAGGGTTAGCTTTAGGGTACGACTTAGTGTACGGGTTCGGGTACGGCGTATGGTATGGGTTAGGGTTAGGGTTAGGTTTAGTTTGAGGGTTAGGGATCGGTTTAGGGTACGGGTTAGGATTAGGGTACGTGTTAGGGTTAGGGTACGCGTTAGGGTTAGGGTAGTTATTAAACCTATCCCACTGTCTAGATACCCCTTAGCACGTCAAGGGATATTATTTGGGGGTCCAGGCATGGAGAAGAGTTTAGACACTAGGAGAAGATAAGGAACACACCCATTATCCTGAAATCACAATAGGATTCTCTTTTTAACCTGTTCCTTAATACACAAGTGCTTAGGAAATCTATTGGAGGCAGAAGCAGTCAAGGGTAGCTTAGGGCTTGGGTTAGGGTTAGGGTTAGGGTTAGTGTTAGGGTTAGGGTTAGGGTACGGCTTTGGGTACGGGTTCGGGTACGGGTTCGGGTACGGCGTAGGGTATGGTTTAGGGTTAGGGTTAGGGTTAGTTTGAGGATTAGGGCTCGGTTTAGGTTACGGGTTAGGATTAGTGTACGTGTTAAGGTTAGGGTAGAGGTTAGGGTTAGGGTACGCGTTAACGTTAGGGTAGTTATTAAACCTATCCCACTCTCTAGATACCCCTTAGCACGTCAAGGAATATTATTTGGGGGTCCAGCCATGGAGAAGAGTTTAGACACTAGGAGAAGATAAGGAACACACCCATTATCAAGAAATCACATTAGGATTCTCTTTTTAACCTGTTCCTTAAAACACTAGTGCTTAGGAAATCTATTGGAGGCAGAAGCAGTCAAGGGTAGCTTAGGGTTAGGGTTAGGGTTAGGGTTAGGTTTAGGGTACGGCATAGGGTAAGGGTTCGGGTATGGGTTCGGGTACGGCGTAGGTTATGGGTTAGGGTTAGGGTTAGGGTTAGTTTGAGTGTTAGGGCTCGGTTTAGGGTACGGGTTAGGATTAGTGTACGTGTTAGGGTTAGGGTAGAGGTTAGGGTTAGGGTATGCGTTAGGGTTCGGGTAGTTATTACACCTATCCCACTCTCTAGATACCCCTTAGCACGTCAAGGAATATTATTTGGGGGTCCAGCCATGGAGAAGAGTTTAGACACTAGGAGAAGATAAGGAACACACCCATTATCAAGAAATCACATTAGGATTCTCTTTTTAACCTGTTCCTTAAAACACTAGTGCTTAGGAAATCTATTGGAGGCAGAAGCAGTCAAGGGTAGCTTAGGGTTAGGGTTAGGGTTAGGGTTATTGTTAGGGTACGGCTTAGGGTACGGGTTCGGGTACGGGTTCGGGTACGGCGTAGGGTATGGGTTTGGGTTAGTGTTAGGGTTAGTTTGAAGGTTAGGGCTCGGTTTAGGGTACGGGTTAGGATTAGGGTTCGTGTTAGGGTTAGGGTAGGGGTTAGGGTTAGGGTACGCGTTAGGGTTAGGGTAGTTATTAAACCTATCCCACTCTCTAGATACCCCTTAGCACGTCAAGGAATATTATTTGGGGGTCCAGCCATGGAGAAGAGTTTAGACACTAGGAGAAGATAAAGAACACACCCATTATCCTGAAATCACATTAGGATTCTCTATTTAACCTGTTCCTTAATACACTAGTGCTTAGGAAATCTATTGGAGGCAGAAGTAGTCAAGGGTAGCTTAGGGTTAGGGTTACGGTTAGGGTTAGGGTTAGGGTAAGGCTTAGGGTACGGGTTCGGGTACGGCGTAGGGTATGGGTTAGGGTTAGGGTTAGGGTTAGTTTGAGGTTTAGGGCTCGGTTTAGGGTACGGGTTAGGATTAGGGTACGTGTTAGGGTTAGGGTAGGGGTTAGGGTTAGGGTACGCGTTAGGGTTAGGGTAGTTATTAAACCTATCCCACTCTCTAGATACCCCTTAGCACGTCAAGTAATATTATTAGGGGGTCCAGCCATGGAGAAGAGTTTAGACACTAGGAGAAGATAAGGAACACACCCATTATCAAGAAATCACATTAGGATTCTCTTTTTAAACTGTTCCTTAAAACACTAGTGCTTAGGAAATCTATTGGAGGCAGAAGCAGTCAAGGGTAGCTTAGGGTTAGGGTTAGGGTTAGGGTACAGCTTAGGGTACGGGTTCGGGAACGGGTTCGGGTACGGGTTCGGGTACGGCGTAGGGTATGGGTTAGGTTTAGGGTTAGGGTTACTTTGAGGGTTAGGGCTCGGTTTAGGTTACGGGTTAGGATTAGGGTACGTGTTAGGGTTAGGGTAGGGGTTAGGGTTAGGGTACGCGTTAGGGTTAGGGTAGTTATTAAACCTATCCCACTCTCTAGATACCCCTTAGCACGTCAAGGAATATTATTTGGGGGTCCAGCCATGGAGAAGAGTTTAGACACTAGGAGAAGATAAGGAACACACCCATTATCAAGAAATCTCATTAGGATTCTCTTTTTAACCTGTTCCTTAAAACACTAGTGCTTAGGAAATCTATTGGAGGCAAAGCAGTCAAGGGTAGCTTAGGGTTAGGGTTAGGGTTATTGTTAGGGTAAGGCTTAGGGTACGGGTTCGGGTACGGCATAGGGTATGGGTTAGGGTTAGGGTTAGGGTTAGTTTGAGGGTTAGGGCTCGGTTTAGGGTACGGGTTAGGATTAGGGTACGTGTTAGGTTTATGGTAGGGGTTAGGGTTAGGGTACGCGTTAGGGTTAGGGTAGTTATTAAACCTATCCCACTCCCTAGATGCCCCTTAGCACGTCAAGGAATATTATTTGGGGGACCAGCCATGGAGAAGAGTTTAGACACTAGGAGAAGATAAGGAACACACCCATTATCAAGAAATCACATTAGGATTCTCTTTTTAACCTGTTCCTTAAAACACTAGTGCTTAGGAAATCTATTGGAGGCAGAAGCAGTCAAGGGTAGCTTAGGGTTAGGGTTAGGGTTAGGGCTAGAGTTAGGGTACGGCATAGGGTACGGGTTCGGGTACGGGTTCGTGTACGGCGTAGGGTATGGGTTAGAGTTAGGGTTAGGGTTAGTTTGAAGGTTAGGGCTCGGTTTAGGTTTCGGCTTAGGATTAGGGTACGTGTTAGGGTTAGGGTAGGGGTTAGGGTTATGGTACGCGTTAGGGTTAGGGTAGTTATTAAACCTATCCCACTCTCTAGATACCCCTTAGCACGTCAAGGAATATTATTTGGGGGTCCAGCCATGGAGAAGAGTTTAGACACTAGGAGAAGATAAGGAACACACCCATTATCAAGAAATCACATTAGGATTCTCTTTTTAACCTGTTCCTTAAAACACTTGTGCTTAGGAAATCTATTGGAGGCAGAAGCAGTCAAGGGTAGCTTAGGTTTAGGGTTAGGGTTAGGGTTAGGGTTAGCTTTAGGGTACGACTTAGTGTACGGGTTCGGGTACGGGTTCGGGTACGGCGTATGGTATGGGTTAGGGTTAGGGTTAGGTTTAGTTTGAGGGTTAGGGATCGGTTTAGGGTACGGGTTAGGATTAGGGTACGTGTTAGGGTTAGGGTACGCGTTAGGGTTAGGGTAGTTATTAAACCTATCCCACTCTCTAGATACCCCTTAGCACGTCAAGGGATATTATTTGGGGGTCCAGCCATGGAGAAGAGTTTAGACACTAGGAGAAGATAAGGAACACACCCATTATCCTGAAATCACAATAGGATTCTCTTTTTAACCTGTTCCTTAATACACAAGTGCTTAGGAAATCTATTGGAGGCAGAAGCAGTCAAGGGTAGCTTAGGGCTAGGGTTAGGGTTAGGGTTAGGGTTAGCGTTAGGGTTAGGGTTAGGGTACGGCTTAGGGTACGGGTTCGGGTACGGGTTCGGGTACGGCGTAGGGTATGGTTTAGGGTTAGGGTTAGGGTTAGTTTGAGGGTTAGGGCTCGGTTTAGGTTACGGGTTAGGATTAGTGTACGTGTTAAGGTTAGGGTAGAGGTTAGGGTTAGGGTACGCGTTAACGTTAGGGTAGTTATTAAACCTATCCCACTCTCTAGATACCCCTTAGCACGTCAAGGAATATTATTTGGGGGTCCAGCCATGGAGAAGAGTTTAGACACTAGGAGAAGATAAGGAACACACCCATTATCAAGAAATCACATTAGGATTCTCTTTTTAACCTGTTCCTTAAAACACTAGTGCTTAGGAAATCTATTGGAGGCAGAAGCAGTCAAGGGTAGCTTAGGGTTAGGGTTAGGGTTAGGGTTAGGTTTAGGGTACGGCTTAGGGTAAGGGTTCGGGTATGGGTTCGGGTACGGCGTAGGTTATGGGTTAGGGTTAGGGTTAGGGTTAGTTTGAGGGTTAGGGCTTGGTTTAGGGTACGGGTTAGGATTAGTGTACGTGTTAGGGTTAGGGTAGAGGTTAGGGTTAGGGTATGCGTTAGGGTTCGGGTAGTTATTAAACCTATCCCACTCTCTAGATACCCCTTAGCACGTCAAGGAATATTATTTGGGGATCCAGCCATGGAGAAGAGTTTAGACACTAGGAGAAGATAAGGAACACACCCATTATCAAGAAATCACATTAGGATTCTCTTTTTAACCTGTTCCTTAAAACACTAGTGCTTAGGAAATCTATTGGAGGCAGAAGCAGTCAAGGGTAGCTTAGGGTTAGGGTTAGGGTTAGGGCTAGGGTTAGGACACGGCTTAGGGTACGGGTTCGGGTACGGGTTCGTGTACGGCGTAGGGTATGGGTTTGGGTTAGTGTTAGGGTTAGTTTGAAGGTTAGGGCTCGGTTTAGGGTACGGGTTAGGATTAGGGTTCGTGTTAGGGTTAGGGTAGGGGTTAGGGTTAGGGTACGCGTTAGGGATAGGGTAGTTATTAAACCTATCCCACTCTCTAGATACCCCTTAGCACGTCAAGGAATATTATTTGGGGGTCCAGCCATGGAGAAGAGTTTAGACACTAGGAGAAGATAAAGAACACACCCATTATCCTGAAATCACATTAGGATTCTCTTTTTAACCTGTTCCTTAAAACACTAGTGCTTAGGAAATCTATTGGAGGCAGAAGCAGTCAAGGGTAGCTTAGGGTTAGGGTTAGGGTTAGGGTTAGGGTTAGGGTACGGCTTAGGGTACGGGTTCGGGTACGGGTTCGCGTACGGCGTAGGGTATGGGTTAGGGTTAGGGTTAGGGTTAGTTTGAAGGTTAGGGCTCGGTTTAGGGCACGGGTTAGGATTAGGGTTCGTGTTAGGGTTAGGGTAGGGGTTAGGGTTATGGTACGCGTTAAGCTTAGGGTAGTTATTAAACCTATCCCACTCTCTAGATACCCCTTAGCACGTCAAGGAATATTATTTGGGGGTCCAGCCATGGAGAAGAGTTTAGACACTAGGAGAAGATAAGGAACACACCCATTATCCTGAAATCACATTAGGATTCTCTTTTTAACCTGTTCCTTAATACACTAGTGCTTAGGAAATCTATTGGAGGCAGAAGCAGTCAAGGGTAGCTTAGGGTTAGGGTTAGGGTTAGGGTTAGGTTTAGGGTACGGCTTAGGGTACGGGTTCGGGTAAGGGTTCGGGTACGGCGTAGGGTATGGGTTAGGGTTAGGGTTAGGGTTAATTTGAGGGTTAGGGCTCGGTTTAGGTTACGGGTTAGGATTAGTGTACGTGTTAGGGTTAAGGTAGAGGTTAGGGTTAGGGTACGCGTTAGGGTAAGGGTAGTTATTAAACCTATCCCACTCTCTAGATACCCCTTAGCACGTCAAGGAATATTATTTGGGGGTCCAGCCATGGAGAAGAGTTTAGACACTAGGAGAAGATAAGGAACACACCCATTATCAAGAAATCACATTAGGATTCTCTTTTTAACCTGTTCCTTAAAACACTAGTGCTTACGAAATCTATTGGAGGCAGAAGCAGTCAAGGGTAGCTTAGAGTTATGGTTAGGGTTACGGTTATTGTTAGGGTAAGGCTTAGGGTACGGGTTCGGGTACGGTTTCGGGTACGGTATAGGGTATGGGTTAGGGTTAGGGTTAGGGTTAGTTTGAGGGTTAGGGCTCGGTTTAGGGTACGGGTTAGGATTAGGGTACGTGTTAGGGTTAGGGTAGGGGTTAGGGTTAGAGTACGCGTTAAGGTTAGGGTAGTTATTAAACCTATCCCACTCTCTAGATACCCCTTAGCACGTCAAGGAATATTATTTGGGGGTCCAGCCATGGAGAAGAGTTTAGACACTAGGAGAAGATAAGGAACACACCCATTATCAAGAAATCACATTAGGATTCTCTTTTTAACCTGTTCCTTAAAACACTAGTGCTTAGGAAATCTATTGGAGGCAGAAGCATTCAAGGGTAGCTTAGGGTTAGGGTTAGGGTTAGGGCTAGAGTTAGGGTACGGCATAGGGTACGGGTTCGGGTACGGGTTCGTGTACGGCGTAGGGTATGGGTTAGAGTTAGGGTGAGGGTTAGTTTGAAGGTTAGGGCTCGGTTTAGGTTTCGGCTTAGGATTAGGGTACGTGTTAGGGTTAGGGTAGGGGTTAGGGTTATGGTATGCGTTAGGGTTAGGGTAGTTATTAAACCTATCCCACTCTCTAGATACCCCTTAGCACGTCAAGGAATATTATTTGGGGGTCCAGCCATGGAGAAGAGTTTAGACACTAGGAGAAGATAAGGAACACACCCATTATCAAGAAATCACATTAGGATTCTCTTTTTAACCTGTTCCTTAAAACACTTGTGCTTAGGAAATCTATTGGAGGCAGAAGCAGTCAAGGGTAGCTTAGGTTTAGGGTTAGGGTTAGGGTTAGGGTTAGCTTTAGGGTACGACTTAGTGTACGGGTTCGGGTACGGCGTATGGTATGGGTTAGGGTTAGGGTTAGGTTTAGTTTGAGGGTTAGGGATCGTTTTAGGGTACGGGTTAGGATTAGGGTACGTGTTAGGGTTAGGGTACGCGTTAGGGTTAGGGTAGTTATTAAACCTATCCCACTCTCTAGATACCCCTTAGCACGTCAAGGGATATTATTTGGGGGTCCAGGCATGGAGAAGAGTTTAGACACTAGGAGAAGATAAGGAACACACCCATTATCCTGAAATCACAATAGGATTCTCTTTTTAAACTGTTCCTTAATACACAAGTGCTTAGGAAATCTATTGGAGGCAGAAGCAGTCAAGGGTAGCTTAGGGCTAGGGTTAGGGTTAGGGTTAGGGTTAGTGTTAGGGTTAGGGTTAGGGTACGGCTTAGGGTACGGGTTCGGGTACGGGTTCGGGTACGGCGTAGGGTATGGTTTAGGGTTAGGGTTAGGGTTAGTTTGAGGGTTAGGGCTCGGTTTAGGTTACGGGTTAGGATTAGTGTACGTGTTAAGGTTAGGGTAGAGGTTAGGGTTAGGGTACGCGTTAACGTTAGGGTAGTTATTAAACCTATCCCACTCTCTAGATACCCCTTAGCACGTCAAGGAATATTATTTGGGGGTCCAGCCATGGAGAAGAGTTTAGACACTAGGAGAAGATAAGGAACACACCCATTATCAAGAAATCACATTAGGATTCTCTTTTTAACCTGTTCCTTAAAACACTAGTGCTTAGGAAATCTATTGGAGGCAGAAGCAGTCAAGGGTAGCTTAGGGTTAGGGTTAGGGTTAGGGCTAGGGTTAGGACACGGCTTAGGGTACGGGTTCGGGTACGGGTTCGTGTACGGCGTAGGGTATGGGTTTGGGTTAGTGTTAGGGTTAGTTTGAAGGTTAGGGCTCGGTTTAGGGTACGGGTTAGGATTAGGTTTCGTGTTAGGGTTAGGGTAGGGGTTAGGGTTAGGGTACGCGTTAGGGTTAGGGTAGTTATTAAACCTATCCCACTCTCTAGATACCCCTTAGCACGTCAAGGAATATTATTTGGGGGTCCAGCCATGGAGAAGAGTTTAGACACTAGGAGAAGATAAAGAACACACCCATTATCCTGAAATCACATTAGGATTCTCTATTTAACCTGTTCCTTAATACACTAGTGCTTAGGAAATCTATTGGAGGCAGAAGTAGTCAAGGGTAGCTTAGGGTTAGGGTTACGGTTAGGGTTAGGGTTAGGGTAAGGCTTAGGGTACGGGTTCGGGTACGGCGTAGGGTATGGGTTAGGGTTAGGGTTAGGGTTAGTTTGAGGTTTAGGGCTCGGTTTAGGGTACGGGTTAGGATTAGGGTACGTGTTAGGGTTAGGGTAGGGGTTAGGGTTAGGGTACGCGTTAGGGTTAGGGTAGTTATTAAACCTATCCCACTCTCTAGATACCCCTTAGCACGTCAAGTAATATTATTTGGGGGTCCAGCCATGGAGAAGAGTTTAGACACTAGGAGAAGATAAGGAACACACCCATTATCAAGAAATCACATTAGGATTCTCTTTTTAAACTGTTCCTTAAAACACTAGTGCTTAGGAAATCTATTGGAGGCAGAAGCAGTCAAGGGTAGCTTAGGGTTAGGGTTAGGGTTAGGGTACGGCTTAGGGTACGGGTTCGGGAACGGGTTCGGGTACGGGTTCGGGTACGGCGTAGGGTATGGGTTAGGTTTAGGGTTAGGGTTAGTTTGAGGGTTAGGGCTCGGTTTAGGTTACGGGTTAGGATTAGGGTACGTGTTAGGGTTAGGGTAGGGGTTAGGGTTAGGGTACGCGTTAGGGTTAGGGTAGTTATTAAACCTATCCCACTCTCTAGATACCCCTTAGCACGTCAAGGAATATTATTTGGGGGTCCAGCCATGGAGAAGAGTTTAGACACTAGGAGAAGATAAGGAACACACCCATTATCAAGAAATCACATTAGGATTCTCTTTTTAACCTGTTCCTTAAAACACTAGTGCTTAGGAAATCTATTGGAGGCAAAGCAGTCAAGGGTAGCTTAGGGTTAGGGTTAGGGTTATTGTTAGGGTAAGGCTTAGGGTACGGGTTCGGGTACGGCATAGGGTATGGGTTAGGGTTAGGGTTAGGGTTAGTTTGAGGGTTAGGGCTCGGTTTAGGGTACGGGTTAGGATTAGGGTACGTGTTAGGTTTATGGTAGGGGTTAGGGTTAGGGTACGCGTTAGGGTTAGGGTAGTTATTAATCCTATCCCACTCCCTAGATGCCCCTTAGCACGTCAAGGAATATTATTTGGGGGACCAGCCATGGAGAAGAGTTTAGACACTAGGAGAAGATAAGGAACACACCCATTATCAAGAAATCACATTAGGATTCTCTTTTTAACCTGTTCCTTAAAACACTAGTGCTTAGGAAATCTATTGGAGGCAGAAGCAGTCAAGGGTAGCTTAGGGTTAGGGTTAGGGTTAGGGCTAGAGTTAGGGTACGGCATAGGGTACGGGTTCGGGTACGGGTTCGTGTACGGCGTAGGGTATGGGTTAGAGTTAGGGTTAGGGTTAGTTTGAAGGTTAGGGCTCGGTTTAGGTTTCGGCTTAGGATTAGGGTACGTGTTAGGGTTAGGGTAGGGGTTAGGGTTATGGTACGCGTTAGGGTTAGGGTAGTTATTAAACCTATCCCACTCTCTAGATACCCCTTAGCACGTCAAGGAATATTATTTGGGGGTCCAGCCATGGAGAAGAGTTTAGACACTAGGAGAAGATAAGGAACACACCCATTATCAAGAAATCACATTAGGATTCTCTTTTTAACCTGTTCCTTAAAACACTTGTGCTTAGGAAATCTATTGGAGGCAGAAGCAGTCAAGGGTAGCTTAGGTTTAGGGTTAGGGTTAGGGTTAGGGTTAGCTTTAGGGTACGACTTAGTGTACGGGTTCGGGTACGGGTTCGGGTACGGCGTATGGTATGGGTTAGGGTTAGGGTTAGGTTTAGTTTGAGGGTTAGGGATCGGTTTAGGGTACGGGTTAGGATTAGGGTACGTGTTAGGGTTAGGGTACGCGTTAGGGTTAGGGTAGTTATTAAACCTATCCCACTCTCTAGATACCCCTTAGCACGTCAAGGGATATTATTTGGGGGTCCAGCCATGGAGAAGAGTTTAGACACTAGGAGAAGATAAGGAACACACCCATTATCCTGAAATCACAATAGGATTCTCTTTTTAACCTGTTCCTTAATACACAAGTGCTTAGGAAATCTATTGGAGGCAGAAGCAGTCAAGGGTAGCTTAGGGCTAGGGTTAGGGTTAGGGTTAGGGTTAGCGTTAGGGTTAGGGTTAGGGTACGGCTTAGGGTACGGGTTCGGGTACGGGTTCGGGTACGGCGTAGGGTATGGTTTAGGGTTAGGGTTAGGGTTAGTTTGAGGGTTAGGGCTCGGTTTAGGTTACGGGTTAGGATTAGTGTACGTGTTAAGGTTAGGGTAGAGGTTAGGGTTAGGGTACGCGTTAACGTTAGGGTAGTTATTAAACCTATCCCACTCTCTAGATACCCCTTAGCACGTCAAGGAATATTATTTGGGGGTCCAGCCATGGAGAAGAGTTTAGACACTAGGAGAAGATAAGGAACACACCCATTATCAAGAAATCACATTAGGATTCTCTTTTTAACCTGTTCCTTAAAACACTAGTGCTTAGGAAATCTATTGGAGGCAGAAGCACTCAAGGGTAGCTTAGGGTTAGGGTTAGGGTTAGGGTTAGGTTTAGGGTACGGCTTAGGGTAAGGGTTCGGGTATGGGTTCGGGTACGGCGTAGGTTATGGGTTAGGGTTAGGGTTAGGGTTAGTTTGAGGGTTAGGGCTCGGTTTAGGGTACGGGTTAGGATTAGTGTACGTGTTAGGGTTAGGGTAGAGGTTAGGGTTAGGGTATGCGTTAGGGTTCGGGTAGTTATTAAACCTATCCCACTCTCTAGATACCCCTTAGCACGTCAAGGAATATTATTTGGGGATCCAGCCATGGAGAAGAGTTTAGACACTAGGAGAAGATAAGGAACACACCCATTATCAAGAAATCACATTAGGATTCTCTTTTTAACCTGTTCCTTAAAACACTAGTGCTTAGGAAATCTATTGGAGGCAGAAGCAGTCAAGGGTAGCTTAGGGTTAGGGTTAGGGTTATTGTTAGGGTAAGGCTTAGGGTACGGGTTCGGGTACGGGTTCGTGTACGGCGTAGGGTATGGGTTTGGGTTAGGGTTAGGGTTAGTTTGAAGGTTAGGGCTCGGTTTAGGGTACGGGTTAGGATTAGGGTTCGTGTTAGGGTTAGGGTAGGGGTTAGGGTTAGGGTACGCGTTAGGGTTAAGGTAGTTATTAAACCTATCCCACTCTCTAGATACCCCTTAGCACGTCAAGGAATATTATTTGGGGGTCCAGCCATGGAGAAGAGTTTAGACACTAGGAGAAGATAAGGAACACACCCATTATCCTGAAATCACATTAGGATTCTCTTTTTAACCTGTTCCTTAATACACTAGTGCTTAGGAAATCTATTGGAGGCAGAAGCAGTCAAGGGTAGCTTAGGGTTAGCGTTACGGTTAGGGTTAGGGTTAGGGTACGGCTTAGGGTACGGGTTCGGGTACGGGTTCGGGTACGGCGTAGGGTATGGGTTAGGGTTAGGGTTAGGGTTAGTTTGAGGGTTAGGGCTCGGTTTAGTGTACGGGTTAGGATTAGTGTACGTGTTAGGGTTAGGGTAGAGGTTAGGGTTAGGGTACGCGTTAGGGTTAGGGTAGTTATTAAACCTATCCCACTCTCTAGATACCCCTTAGCACGTCAAGGAATATTATTTGGGGGTCCAGCCATGGAGAAGAGTTTAGACACTAGGAGAAGATAAGGAACACACCCATTATCAAGAAATCACATTAGGATTCTCTTTTTAACCTGTTCCTTAAAACACTAGTGCTTAGGAAATCTATTGGAGGCAGAAGCAGTCAAGGGTAGCTTAGGGTTAGGGTTAGGGTTAGGGCTAGGGTTAGGACACGGCTTAGGGTACGGGTTCGGGTACGGGTTCGTGTACGGCGTAGGATATGGGTTTGGGTTAGTGTTAGGGTTAGTTTGAAGGTTAGGGCTCGGTTTAGGGTACGGGTTAGGATTAGGGTTCGTGTTAGGGTTAGGGTAGGGGTTAGGGTTAGGGTACGCATTAGGGATAGGGTAGTTATTAAACCTATCCCACTCTCTAGATACCCCTTAGCACGTCAAGGAATATTATTTGGGGGTCCAGCCATGGAGAAGAGTTTAGACACTAGGAGAAGATAAAGAACACACCCATTATCCTGAAATCACATTAGGATTCTCTTTTTAACCTGTTCCTTAATACACTAGTGCTTAGGAAATCTATTGGAGGCAGAAGTAGTCAAGGGTAGCTTAGTGTTAGGGTTACGGTTAGGGTTAGGGTTAGGGTACGGCTTAGGGTACGGGTTCGGGTACGGCGTAGGGTATGGGTTAGGGTTAGGGTTAGGGTTAGTTTGAGGTTTAGGGCTCGGTTTAGGGTACGGGTTAGGATTAGGGTACGTGTTAGGGTTAGGGTAGGGGTTAGGGTTAGGGTACGCGTTAGGGTTAGGGTAGTTATTAAACCTATCCCAATCTCTAGATACCCCTTAGCACGTCAAGGAATATTATTTGGGGGTCCAGCCATGGAGAAGAGTTTAGACACTAGGAGAAGATAAGGAACACACCCATTATCAAGAAATCACATTAGGATTCTCTTTTTAACCTGTTCCTTAAAACACTAGTGCTTAGGAAATCTATTGGAGGCAGAAGCAGTCAAGGGTAGCTTAGGGTTAGGGTTAGGGTTAGGGTACGGCTTAGGGTACGGGTTCGGGAACGGGTTCGGGTACGGGTTCGGGTACGGCGTAGGGTATGGGTTAGTGTTAGGGTTAGGGTTAGTTTGAGGGTTAGGGCTCCGTTTAGGGTACGGGTTAGGATTAGGGTACGTGTTAGGGTTAGGGTAGGGGTTAGGGTTAGGGTACGCGTTAGGGTTAGGGTAGTTATTAAACCTATCCCATTCTCTAGATACCCCTTAGCACGTCAAGGAATATTATTTGGGGGTCCAGCCATGGAGAAGAGTTTAGACACTAGGAGAAGATAAGAACACACCCATTATCAAGAAATCACATTAGGATTCTCTTTTTAACCTGTTCCTTAAAACACTAGTGCTTAGGAAATCTATTGGAGGCAGAAGCAGTCAAGGGTAGCTTAGGGTTAGGGTTAGGGTTAGGGCTAGGGTTAGGACACGGCTTAGGGTACGGGTTCGGGTACGGGTTCGTGTACGGCGTAGGGTATGGGTTTGGGTTAGGGTTAGGATTAGTTTGAAGGTTAGGGCTCGGTTTAGGGTACGGGTTAGGATTAGGGTTCGTGTTAGGGTTAGGGTAGGGGTTAGGGTTAGGGTACGCGTTAGGGTTAGGGTAGTTATTAAACCTATCCCACTCTCTAGATACCCCTTAGCACGTCAAGGAATATTATTTGGGGATCCAGCCATGGAGAAGAGTTTAGACACTAGGAGAAGATAAGGAACACACCCATTATCCTGAAATCACATTAGGATTCTCTTTTTAACCTGTTCCTTAATACACTAGTGCTTAGGAAATCTATTGGAGGCAGAAGCATTGAAGGGTAGCTTAGGGTTAGGGTTAGGGTTAGGGCTAGGGTTAGGACACGGCTTAGGGTACGGGTTCGGGTACGGGTTCATGTACGGCGTAGGGTATGGGTTTGGGTTAGGTTTAGGGTTAGTTTGAAGGTTAGGGCTCGGTTTAGGGTACGGGTTAGGATTAGGGTACTTGTTAGTGTTAGGGTAGGGGTTAGGGTTAGGGTACGCGTTAGGGTTAGGGTAGTTATTAAACCTATCCCACTCTCTAGATACCCCTTAGCACGTCAAGGAATATTATTTGGGGGTCCAGCCATGGAGAAGAGTTTAGACACTAGGAGAAGATAAGGAACACACCCATTATCAAGAAATCACATTAGGATTCTGTTTTTAACCTGTTCCTTAAAACACTAGTGCTTAGGAAATCTATTGGAGGCAGAAGCAGTCAAGGGTAGCTTAGGGTTAGGGTTAGGTTTAGGGTTAGGGTTAGGGTTAGGGTTAGGGTTAGGGTACGGCTTAGTGTACGGGTTCGGGTATGGCGTAGGGTATGGGTTAGGGTTAGGGTTAGGGTTAGTTTGAGGGTTAGGGCTCGGTTTAGGTTACGGGTTAGGATTAGGGTACGTCTTAGGGTTAGGGTAGCGGTTAGGGTTAGGGTACGCGTTAGGGTTAGGGTAGTTATTAAACCTATCCCACTCTCTAGATAACCCTTAGCACGTCAAGGAATATTATTTGGGGGTCCAGCCATGGAGAAGAGTTTAGACACTAGGAGAAGATAAGGAACACACCCATTATCAAGAAATCACATTAGGATTCTCTTTTTAACCTGTTCCTTAAAACACTAGTGCTTAGGAAATCTATTGGAGGCAGAAGCAGTCAAGGGTAGCTTAGGGTTAGGGTTTGGGTTAGGGTACGGCTTAGGGTACGGGTTCGGGTACGGGTTCGGGTACGGGTTTGGGTATGGCGTAGGATATGGGTTAGGGTTAGGGTTAGGGTTAGTTTGAGGGTTAGGGTTAGGGTTAGGGTTAGGGTTAGGGTTAGGGTTAGGGTTAGGGTTAGGGTTAGGGTTAGGGTTAGGGTTAGGGTTAGGGTTATTGTTAGGGTAAGGCTTAGGGTACGCGTTCGGGTTCGGCATAGGGTATGGGTTAGGGTTAGGGTTAGGGTTAGTTTGAGGGTTAGGGCTCGGTTTAGGGTACGGGTTAGGATTAGGGTACGTGTTAGGGTTAGGTTAGGGGATAGGGTTAGGGTACGCGTTAGGGTTAGGGTAGTTATTAAACCTATCCCACTCTCTAGATACCCCTTAGCACGTCAAGGAATATTATTTGTGGGACCAGCCATGGAGAAGAGTTTAGACAGTAGGAGAAGATAATGAACACACCCATTATCAAGAAATCACATTAGGATTCTCTTTTTAACCTGTTCCTTAAAACACTAGTGCTTAGGAAATCTATTGGAGGAAGAAGCAGTCAAGGGTAGCTTAGGGTTAGCGTTAGGGTTAGGGCTAGGGTTAGGACACGGCTTAGGGTACGGGTTCGGGTACGGGTTCGTGTACGGCGTAGGGTATGGGTTTGGGTTAGGGTTAGGGTTAGTTTGAAGTTTAGGGCTCGGTTTAGGGTACGGGTTAGGATTAGGGTTCGTGTTAGGGTTAGGGTAGGGGTTAGGGTTAGGGTACGCGTTAGGGTTAGGGTAGTTATTAAACCTATCCCACTCTCTAGATACCCCTTAGCACGTCAAGGAATATTATTTGGGGGTCCAGCCATGGAGAAGAGTTTAGACACTAGGAGAAGATAAGGAACACACCCATTATCCTGAAATCACATTAGGATTCCCTTTTTAACCTGTTCCTTAATACACTAGAGCTTAGGAAATCTATTGGAGGCAGAAGCAGTCAAGGGTAGCTTAGGGTTAGGGTTACGGTTAGGGTTAGGGTTAGGGTTATTGTTAGGGTAAGGCTTAGGGTACGGGTTCGGGTACGGCATAGTGTATGGGTTAGGGTTAGGGTTAGGGTTAGTTTGAGGGTTAGGGCTCGGTTTAGGGTACGGGTTAGGAGTAGGGTACGTGTTAGGGTTAGGGTAGGGGTTAGGGTTAGGGTACGCGTTAGGGTTAGGGTAGTTATTAAACCTATCCCACACCCTAGATACCCCTTAGCACGTCAAGGAATATTATTTGGGGGTCCAGCCATGGAGAAGAGTTTAGACAGTAGGAGAAGATAAGGAACACACCCATTATCAAGAAATCACATTAGGATTCTCTTTTTAACCTGTTCCTTAAAACACTAGTGCTTAGGAAATCTATTGGAGGCAGAAGCAGTCAAGGGTAGCTTAGGGTTAGGGTTAGGGTTAGGGCTAGGGTTAGGATACGGCTTAGGGTACGGGTTCGGGTACGGGTTCGTGTACGGCGTAGGGTATGGGTTTGGGTTAGGGTTAGGATTAGTTTGAAGGTTAGGGCTCGGTTTAGGGTACGGGTTAGGATTAGGGTTCGTGTTAGGGTTAGGGTAGGGGTTAGGGTTAGGGTACGCGTTAGGGTTAGGGTAGTTATTAAACCTATCCCACTCTCTAGATACCCCTTAGCACGTCAAGGAATATTATTTGGGGGTCCAGCCATGGAGAAGAGTTTAGACACTAGGAGAAGATAAGGAACACACCCATTATCCTGAAATCACATTAGGATTTTCTTTTTAACCTGTTCCTTAATACACTAGTGCTTAGGAAATCTATTGGAGGCAGAAGCAGTCAAGGGTAGCTTAGGGTTACGATTACGGTGAGGGTTAGGGTTAGGGTATGGCTTAGGGTACAGGTTCGGGTACGGGTTCGGGTTCGGCGTAGGGTATGGGTTAGGGTTAGGGTTAGGGTTAGTTTGAGGGTTAGGGCTCCGTTTAGGGTACGGGTTAGGATTAGGGTACGTGTTAGGATTAGGGTAGGGGTTAGGGTTAGGGTACGCGTTAGGGTTAGGGTAGTTATTAAACCTATCCCATTCTCTAGATACCCCTTAGCACGTCAAGGAATATTATTTGGGGGTCCAGCCATGGAGAAGAGTTTAGACACTAGGAGAAGATAAGAACACACCCATTATCAAGAAATCACATTAGGATTCTCTTTTTAACCTGTTCCTTAAAACACTAGTGCTTAGGAAATCTATTGGAGGCAGAAGCAGTCAAGGGTAGCTTAGGGTTAGGGTTAGGGTTAGGGCTAGGGTTAGGACACGGCTTAGGGTACGGGTTCGGGTACGTGTTCGCGTACGGCGTAGGGTATGGGTTAGGGTTAGGGTTAGGGTTAGTTTGAAGGTTAGGGCTCGGTTTAGGGCACGGGTTAGGATTAGGGTTCGTGTTAGGGTTAGGGTAGGGGTTAGGGTTAGGGTACGCGTTAAGCTTAGGGTAGTTATTAAACCTATCCCACTCTCTAGATACCCCTTAGCACGTCAAGGAATATTATTTGGGGGTCCAGCCATGGAGAAGAGTTTAGACACTAGGAGAAGATAAGGAACACACCCATTATCCTGAAATCACATTAGGATTCTCTTTTTAACCTGTTCCTTAATACACTAGTGCTTAGGAAATCTATTGGAGGCAGAAGCAGTCAAGGGTAGCTTAGGGTTAGGGTTAGGGTTAGGGTTAGGTTTAGGGTACGGCTTAGGGTACGGGTTCGGGTAAGGGTTCGGGTACGGCGTAGGGTATGGGTTAGGGTTAGGGTTAGGGTTAATTTGAGGGTTAGGGCTCGGTTTAGGTTACGGGTTAGGATTAGTGTACGTGTTAGGGTTAAGGTAGAGGTTAGGGTTAGGGTACGCGTTAGGGTAAGGGTAGTTATTAAACCTATCCCACTCTCTAGATACCCCTTAGCACGTCAAGGAATATTATTTGGGGGTCCAGCCATGGAGAAGTGTTTAGACACTAGGAGAAGATAAGGAACACACCCATTATCAAGAAATCACATTAGGATTCTCTTTTTAACCTGTTCCTTAAAACACTAGTGCTTACGAAATCTATTGGAGGCAGAAGCAGTCAAGGGTAGCTTAGAGTTATGGTTAGGGTTAGGGTTATTGTTAGGGTAAGGCTTAGGGTACGGGTTCGGGTACGGTTTCGGGTACGGTATAGGGTATGGGTTAGGGTTAGGGTTAGGGTTAGTTTGAGGGTTAGGGCTCGGTTTAGGGTACGGGTTAGGATTAGGGTACGTGTTAGGGTTAGGGTAGGGGTTAGGGTTAGAGTACGCGTTAAGGTTAGGGTAGTTATTAAACCTATCCCAGTCTCTAGATACCCCTTAGCACGTCAAGGAATATTATTTGGGGGTCCAGCCATGGAGAAGAGTTTAGACACTAGGAGAAGATAAGGAACACACCCATTATCAAGAAATCACATTAGGATTCTCTTTTTAACCTGTTCCTTAAAACACTAGTGCTTAGGAAATCTATTGGAGGCAGAAGCAGTCAAGGGTAGCTTAGGGTTAGGGTTAGGGTTAGGGCTAGAGTTAGGGTACGGCATAGGGTACGGGTTCGGGTACGGGTTCGTGTACGGCGTAGGGTATGGGTTAGAGTTAGGGTTAGGGTTAGTTTGAAGGTTAGGGCTCGGTTTAGGTTTCGGCTTAGGATTAGGGTACGTGTTAGGGTTAGGGTAGGGGTTAGGGTTATGGTACGCGTTAGGGTTAGGGTAGTTATTAAACCTATCCCACTCTCTAGATACCCCTTAGCACGTCAAGGAATATTATTTGGGGGTCCAGCCATGGAGAAGAGTTTAGACACTAGGAGAAGATAAGGAACACACCCATTATCAAGAAATCACATTAGGATTCTCTTTTTAACCTGTTCCTTAAAACAATTGTGCTTAGGAAATCTATTGGAGGCAGAAGCAGTCAAGGGTAGCTTAGGTTTAGGGTTAGGGTTAGGGTTAGGGTTAGCTTTAGGGTACGACTTAGTGTACGGGTTCGGGTACGGCGTATGGTATGGGTTAGGGTTAGGGTTAGGTTTAGTTTGAGGGTTAGGGATCGGTTTAGGGTACGGGTTAGGATTAGGGTACGTGTTAGGGTTAGGGTACGCGTTAGGGTTAGGGTAGTTATTAAACCTATCCCACTCTCTAGATACCCCTTAGCACGTCAAGGGATATTATTTGGGGGTCCAGGCATGGAGAAGAGTTTAGACACTAGGAGAAGATAAGGAACACACCCATTATCCTGAAATCACAATAGGATTCTCTTTTTAACCTGTTCCTTAATACACAAGTGCTTAGGAAATCTATTGGAGGCAGAAGCAGTCAAGGGTAGCTTAGGGCTTGGGTTAGGGTTAGGGTTAGGGTTAGTGTTAGGGTTAGGGTTAGGGTACGGCTTAGGGTACGGGTTCGGGTACGGGTTCGGGTACGGCGTAGGGTATGGTTTAGGGTTAGGGTTAGGGTTAGTTTGAGGGTTAGGGCTCGGTTTAGGTTACGGGTTAGGATTAGTGTACGTGTTAAGGTTAGGGTAGAGGTTAGGGTTAGGGTACGCGTTAACGTTAGGGTAGTTATTAAACCTATCCCACTCTCTAGATACCCCTTAGCACGTCAAGGAATATTATTTGGGGGTCCAGCCATGGAGAAGAGTTTAGACACTAGGAGAAGATAAGGAACACACCCATTATCAAGAAATCACATTAGGATTCTCTTTTTAACCTGTTCCTTAAAACACTAGTGCTTAGGAAATCTATTGGAGGCAGAAGCAGTCAAGGGTAGCTTAGGGTTAGGGTTAGGGTTAGGGTTAGGTTTAGGGTACGGCTTAGGGTAAGGGTTCGGGTATGGGTTCGGGTACGGCGTAGGTTATGGATTAGGGTTAGGGTTAGGGTTAGTTTGAGTGTTAGGGCTCGGTTTAGGGTACGGGTTAGGATTAGTGTACGTGTTAGGGTTAGGGTAGAGGTTAGGGTTAGGGTATGCGTTAGGGTTCGGGTAGTTATTACACCTATCCCACTCTCTAGATACCCCTTAGCACGTCAAGGAATATTATTTGGGGGTCCAGCCATGGAGAAGAGTTTAGACACTAGGAGAAGATAAGGAACACACCCATTATCAAGAAATCACATTAGGATTCTCTTTTTAACCTGTTCCTTAAAACACTAGTGCTTAGGAAATCTATTGGAGGCAGAAGCAGTCAAGGGTAGCTTAGGGTTAGGGTTAGGGTTAGGGTTATTGTTAGGGTACGGCTTAGGGTACGGGTTCGGGTACGGGTTCGGGTACGGCGTAGGGTATGGGTTAGGGTTAGGGTTAGGGTTAGTTTGAGGGTTAGGGCTCGGTTTAGTGTACGGGTTAGGATTAGTGTACGTGTTAGGGTTAGGGTAGAGGTTAGGGTTAGGGTATGCGTTAGGGTTAGGGTAGTTATTAAACCTATCCCACTCTCTAGATACCCCTTAGCACGTCAAGGAATATTATTTGGGGGTCCAGCCATGGAGAAGAGTTTAGACACTAGGAGAAGATAAGGAACACACCCATTATCAAGAAATCACATTAGGATTCTCTTTTTAACCTGTTCCTTAAAACACTAGTGCTTAGGAAATCTATTGGAGGCAGAAGCAGTCAAGGGTAGCTTAGGGTTAGGGTTAGGGTTAGGGCTAGGGTTAGGACACGGCTTAGGGTACGGGTTCGGGTACGGGTTCGTGTACGGCGTAGGGTATGGGTTTGGGTTAGTGTTAGGGTTAGTTTGAAGGTTAGGGCTCGGTTTAGGGTACGGGTTAGGATTAGGGTTCGTGTTAGGGTTAGGGTAGGGGTTAGGGTTAGGGTACGCGTTAGGGTTAGGGTAGTTATTAAACCTATCCCACTCTCTAGATACCCCTTAGCACGTCAAGGAATATTATTTGGGGGTCCAGCCATGGAGAAGAGTTTAGACACTAGGAGAAGATAAAGAACACACCCATTATCCTGAAATCACATTAGGATTCTCTATTTAACCTGTTCCTTAATACACTAGTGCTTAGGAAATCTATTGGAGGCAGAAGTAGTCAAGGGTAGCTTAGGGTTAGGGTTACGGTTAGGGTTAGGGTTAGGGTAAGGCTTAGGGTACGGGTTCGGGTACGGCGTAGGGTATGGGTTAGGGTTAGGGTTAGGGTTAGTTTGAGGTTTAGGGCTCGGTTTAGGGTACGGGTTAGGATTAGGGTACGTGTTAGGGTTAGGGTAGGGGTTAGGGTTAGAGTACGCGTTAGGGTTAGGGTAGTTATTAAACCTATCCCACTCTCTAGATACCCCTTAGCACGTCAAGGAATATTATTTGGGTGTCCAGCCATGGAGAAGAGTTTAGACACTAGGAGAAGATAAGGAACACAACCATTATCAAGAAATCACATTAGGATTCTCTTTTTAACCTGTTCCTTAAAACACTTGTGCTTAGGAAATCTATTGGAGGCAGAAGCAGTCAAGGGTAGCTTAGGGTTAGGGTTAGGGTTAGGGTTAGGTTTAGGGTACGGCTTAGGGTACGGGTTCGTGTACGGGTTCGTGTACGGCGTAGGGTATGGGTTAGGGTTAGGGTTAGGGTTAGTTTGAAGGTTAGGGCTCGGTTTAGGGCACGGGTTAATATTAGGGTTCGTGTTAGGGTTAGGGTAGGGGTTAGGGTTAGGGTACGCGTTAAGGTTAGGGTAGTTATTAAACCTATCCCACTCTCTAGATACCCCTTAGCACGTCAAGGAATATTATTTGGGGGTCCAGCCATGGAGAAGAGTTTAGACACTAGGAGAAGATAAGGAACACACCCATTATCCTGAAATCACATTAGGATTCTGTTTTTAACCTGTTCCTTAAAACACTAGTGCTTAGGAAATCTATTGGAGGCAGAAGCAGTCAAGGGTAGCTTAGGGTTAGGGTTAGGGTTAGGGTTAGGGTTAGGGTACGGCTTAGGGTACGGGTTCGGGTACGGGTTCGCGTACGGCGTAGGGTATGGGTTAGGGTTAGGGTTAGGGTTAGTTTGAAGGTTAGGGCTCGGTTTAGGGCACGGGTTAGGATTAGGGTTCGTGTTAGGGTTAGGGTAGGGGTTAGGGTTAGGGTACGCGTTAAGCTTAGGGTAGTTATTAAACCTATCCCACTCTCTAGATACCCCTTAGCACGTCAAGGAATATTATTTGGGGGTCCAGCCATGGAGAAGAGTTTAGACACTAGGAGAAGATAAGGAACACACCCATTATTCTGAAATCACATTAGGATTCTCTTTTTAACCTGTTCCTTAATACACTAGTGCTTAGGAAATCTATTGGAGGCAGAAGCAGTCAAGGGTAGCTTAGGGTTAGGGTTAGGGTTAGGTTTAGGGTACGGCTTAGGGTACGGGTTCGGGTAAGGGTTCGGGTACGGCGTAGGGTATGGGTTAGGGTTAGGGTTAGGGTTAATTTGAGGGTTAGGGCTCGGTTTAGGTTACGGGTTAGGATTAGTGTACGTGTTAGGGTTAAGGTAGAGGTTAGGGTTAGGGTACGCGTTAGGGTAAGGGTAGTTATTAAACCTATCCCACTCTCTAGATACCCCTTAGCACGTCAAGGAATATTATTTGGGGGTCCAGCCATGGAGAAGAGTTTAGACACTAGGAGAAGATAAGGAACACACCCATTATCAAGAAATCACATTAGGATTCTCTTTTTAACCTGTTCCTTAAAACACTAGTGCTTACGAAATCTATTGGAGGCAGAAGCAGTCAAGGGTAGCTTAGAGTTATGGTTAGGGTTAGGGTTATTGTTAGGGTAAGGCTTAGGGTACGGGTTCGGGTACGGTTTCGGGTACGGTATAGGGTATGGGTTAGGGTTAGGGTTAGGGTTAGTTTGAGGGTTAGGGCTCGGTTTAGGGTACGGGTTAGGATTAGGGTACGTGTTAGGGTTAGGGTAGGGGTTAGGGTTAGAGTACGCGTTAAGGTTAGGGTAGTTATTAAACCTATCCCAGTCTCTAGATACCCCTTAGCACGTCAAGGAATATTATTTGGGGGTCCAGCCATGGAGAAGAGTTTAGACAGTAGGAGAAGATAAGGAACACACCCATTATCAAGAAATCACATTAGGATTCTCTTTTTAACCTGTTCCTTAAAACACTTGTGCTTAGGAAATCTATTGGAGGCAGAAGCAGTCAAGGGTAGCTTAGGTTTAGGGTTAGGGTTAGGGTTAGGGTTAGCTTTAGGGTACGACTTAGTGTACGGGTTCGGGTACGGCGTATGGTATGGGTTAGGGTTAGGGTTAGGTTTAGTTTGAGGGTTAGGGATCGGTTTAGGGTACGGGTTAGGATTAGGGTACGTGTTAGGGTTAGGGTACGCGTTAGGGTTAGGGTAGTTATTAAACCTATCCCACTCTCTAGATACCCCTTAGCACGTCAAGGGATATTATTTGGGGGTCCAGGCATGGAGAAGAGTTTAGACACTAGGAGAAGATAAGGAACACACCCATTATCCTGAAATCACAATAGGATTCTCTTTTTAACCTGTTCCTTAATACACAAGTGCTTAGGAAATCTATTGTAGGCAGAAGCAGTCAAGGGTAGCTTAGGGCTTGGGTTAGGGTTAGGGTTAGGGTTAGTGTTAGGGTTAGGGTTAGGGTACGGCTTAGGGTACGGGTTCGGGTACGGGTTCGGGTACGGCGTAGGGTATGGTTTAGGGTTAGGGTTAGGGTTAGTTTGAGGGTTAGGGCTCGGTTTAGGTTACGGGTTAGGATTAGTGTACGTGTTAAGGTTAGGGTAGAGGTTAGGGTTAGGGTACGCGTTAACGTTAGGGTAGTTATTAAACCTATCCCACTCTCTAGATACCCCTTAGCACGTCAAGGAATATTATTTGGGGGTCCAGCCATGGAGAAGAGTTTAGACACTAGGAGAAGATAAGGAACACACCCATTATCAAGAAATCACATTAGGATTCTCTTTTTAACCTGTTCCTTAAAACACTAGTGCTTAGGAAATCTATTGGAGGCAGAAGCAGTCAAGGGTAGCTTAGGGTTAGGGTTAGGGTTAGGGTTAGGTTTAGGGTACGGCTTAGGGTAAGGGTTCGGGTATGGGTTCGGGTACGGCGTAGGTTATGGGTTAGGGTTAGGGTTAGGGTTAGTTTGAGTGTTAGGGCTCGGTTTAGGGTACGGGTTAGGATTAGTGTACGTGTTAGGGTTAGGGTAGAGGTTAGGGTTAGGGTATGCGTTAGGGTTCGGGTAGTTATTACACCTATCCCACTCTCTAGATACCCCTTAGCACGTCAAGGAATATTATTTGGGGGTCCAGCCATGGAGAAGAGTTTAGACACTAGGAGAAGATAAGGAACACACCCATTATCAAGAAATCACATTAGGATTCTCTTTTTAACCTGTTCCTTAAAACACTAGTGCTTAGGAAATCTATTGGAGGAAGAAGCAGTCAAGGGTAGCTTAGGGTTAGGGTTAGGGTTAGGGTTATTGTTAGGGTACGGCTTAGGGTACGGGTTCGGGTACGGGTTCGGGTACGGCGTAGGGTATGGGTTAGGGTTAGGGTTAGGGTTAGTTTGAGGGTTAGGGCTCGGTTTAGTGTACGGGTTAGGATTAGTGTACGTGTTAGGGTTAGGGTAGAGGTTAGGGTTAGGGTATGCGTTAGGGTTAGGGTAGTTATTAAACCTATCCCACTCTCTAGATACCCCTTAGCACGTCAAGGAATATTATTTGGGGGTCCAGCCATGGAGAAGAGTTTAGACACTAGGAGAAGATAAGGAACACACCCATTATCAAGAAATCACATTAGGATTCTCTTTTTAACCTGTTCCTTAAAACACTAGTGCTTAGGAAATCTATTGGAGGCAGAAGCAGTCAAGGGTAGCTTAGGGTTAGGGTTAGGGTTAGGGCTAGGGTTAGGACACGGCTTAGGGTACGGGTTCGGGTACGGGTTCGTGTACGGCGTAGGGTATGGGTTTGGGTTAGTGTTAGGGTTAGTTTGAAGGTTAGGGCTCGGTTTAGGGTACGGGTTAGGATTAGGGTTCGTGTTAGGGTTAGGGTAGGGGTTAGGGTTAGGGTACGCGTTAGGGTTAGGGTAGTTATTAAACCTATCCCACTCTCTAGATACCCCTTAGCACGTCAAGGAATATTATTTGGGGGTCCAGCCATGGAGAAGAGTTTAGACACTTGGAGAAGATAAAGAACACACCCATTATCCTGAAATCACATTAGGATTCTCTATTTAACCTGTTCCTTAATACACTAGTGCTTAGGAAATCTATTGGAGGCAGAAGTAGTCAAGGGTAGCTTAGGGTTAGGGTTACGGTTAGGGTTAGGGTTAGGGTAAGGCTTAGGGTACGGGTTCGGGTACGGCGTAGGGTATGGGTTAGGGTTAGGGTTAGGGTTAGTTTGAGGTTTAGGGCTCGGTTTAGGGTACGGGTTAGGATTAGGGTACGTGTTAGGGTTAGGGTAGGGGTTAGGGTTAGGGTACGCGTTAGGGTTAGGGTAGTTATTAAACCTATCCCACTCTCTAGATACCCCTTAGCACGTCAAGTAATATTATTAGGGGGTCCAGCCATGGAGAAGAGTTTAGACACTAGGAGAAGATAAGGAACACACCCATTATCAAGAAATCACATTAGGATTCTCTTTTTAAACTGTTCCTTAAAACACTAGTGCTTAGGAAATCTATTGGAGGCAGAAGCAGTCAAGGGTAGCTTAGGGTTAGGGTTAGGGTTAGGGTACAGCTTAGGGTACGGGTTCGGGAACGGGTTCGGGTACGGGTTCGGGTACGGCGTAGGGTATGGGTTAGGTTTAGGGTTAGGGTTAGTTTGAGGGTTAGGGCTCGGTTTAGGTTACGGGTTAGGATTAGGGTACGTGTTAGGGTTAGGGTAGGGGTTAGGGTTAGGGTACGCGTTAGGGTTAGGGTAGTTATTAAACCTATCCCACTCTCTAGATACCCCTTAGCACGTCAAGGAATATTATTTGGGGGTCCAGCCATGGAGAAGAGTTTAGACACTAGGAGAAGATAAGGAACACACCCATTATCAAGAAATCACATTAGGATTCTCTTTTTAACCTGTTCCTTAAAACACTAGTGCTTAGGAAATCTATTGGAGGCAAAGCAGTCAAGGGTAGCTTAGGGTTAGGGTTAGGGTTATTGTTAGGGTAAGGCTTAGGGTACGGGTTCGGGTACGGCATAGGGTATGGGTTAGGGTTAGGGTTAGGGTTAGTTTGAGGGTTAGGGCTCGGTTTAGGGTACGGGTTAGGATTAGGGTACGTGTTAGGTTTATGGTAGGGGTTAGGGTTAGGGTACGCGTTAGGGTTAGGGTAGTTATTAAACCTATCCCACTCCCTAGATGCCCCTTAGCACGTCAAGGAATATTATTTGGGGGACCAGCCATGGAGAAGAGTTTAGACACTAGGAGAAGATAAGGAACACACCCATTATCAAGAAATCACATTAGGATTCTCTTTTTAACCTGTTCCTTAAAACACTAGTGCTTAGGAAATCTATTGGAGGCAGAAGCAGTCAAGGGTAGCTTAGGGTTAGGGTTAGGGTTAGGGCTAGAGTTAGGGTACGGCATAGGGTACGGGTTCGGGTACGGGTTCGTGTACGGCGTAGGGTATGGGTTAGAGTTAGGGTTAGGGTTAGTTTGAAGGTTAGGGCTCGGTTTAGGTTTCGGCTTAGGATTAGGGTACGAGTTAGGGTTAGGGTAGGGGTTAGGGTTATGGTACGCGTTAGGGTTAGGGTAGTTATTAAACCTATCCCACTCTCTAGATACCCCTTAGCACGTCAAGGGATATTATTTGGGGGTCCAGCCATGGAGAAGAGTTTAGACACTAGGAGAAGATAAGGAACACACCCATTATCCTGAAATCACAATAGGATTCTCTTTTTAACCTGTTCCTTAATACACAAGTGCTTAGGAAATCTATTGGAGGCAGAAGCAGTCAAGGGTAGCTTAGGGCTAGGGTTAGGGTTAGGGTTAGGGTTAGCGTTAGGGTTAGGGTTAGGGTACGGCTTAGGGTACGGGTTCGGGTACGGGTTCGGGTACGGCGTAGGGTATGGTTTAGGGTTAGGGTTAGGGTTAGTTTGAGGGTTAGGGCTCGGTTTAGGTTACGGGTTAGGATTAGTGTACGTGTTAAGGTTAGGGTAGAGGTTAGGGTTAGGGTACGCGTTAACGTTAGGGTAGTTATTAAACCTATCCCACTCTCTAGATACCCCTTAGCACGTCAAGGAATATTATTTGGGGGTCCAGCCATGGAGAAGAGTTTAGACACTAGGAGAAGATAAGGAACACACCCATTATCAAGAAATCACATTAGGATTCTCTTTTTAACCTGTTCCTTAAAACACTAGTGCTTAGGAAATCTATTGGAGGCAGAAGCAGTCAAGGGTAGCTTAGGGTTAGGGTTAGGGTTAGGGTTAGGTTTAGGGTACGGCTTAGGGTAAGGGTTCGGGTATGGGTTCGGGTACGGCGTAGGTTATGGGTTAGGGTTAGGGTTAGGGTTAGTTTGAGGGTTAGGGCTCGGTTTAGGGTACGGGTTAGGATTAGTGTACGTGTTAGGGTTAGGGTAGAGGTTAGGGTTAGGGTATGCGTTAGGGTTCGGGTAGTTATTAAACCTATCCCACTCTCTAGATACCCCTTAGCACGTCAAGGAATATTATTTGGGGATCCAGCCATGGAGAAGAGTTTAGACACTAGGAGAAGATAAGGAACACACCCATTATCAAGAAATCACATTAGGATTCTCTTTTTAACCTGTTCCTTAAAACACTAGTGCTTAGGAAATCTATTGGAGGCAGAAGCAGTCAAGGGTAGCTTAGGGTTAGGGTTAGGGTTAGGGTTAGGGTTAGGGTTAGGGTACGGCTTAGGGTACGGGTTCGGGTACGGGTTCGCGTACGGCGTAGGGTATGGGTTAGGGTTAGGGTTAGGGTTAGTTTGAAGGTTAGGGCTCGGTTTAGGGCACGGGTTAGGATTAGGGTTCGTGTTAGGGTTAGGGTAGGGGTTAGGGTTATGGTACGCGTTAAGCTTAGGGTAGTTATTAAACCTATCCCACTCTCTAGATACCCCTTAGCACGTCAAGGAATATTATTTGGGGGTCCAGCCATGGAGAAGAGTTTAGACACTAGGAGAAGATAAGGAACACACCCATTATCCTGAAATCACATTAGGATTCTCTTTTTAACCTGTTCCTTAATACACTAGTGCTTAGGAAATCTATTGGAGGCAGAAGCAGTCAAGGGTAGCTTAGGGTTAGGGTTAGGGTTAGGGTTAGGTTTAGGGTACGGCTTAGGGTACGGGTTCGGGTAAGGGTTCGGGTACGGCGTAGGGTATGGGTTAGGGTTAGGGTTAGGGTTAATTTGAGGGTTAGGGCTCGGTTTAGGTTACGGGTTAGGATTAGTGTACGTGTTAGGGTTAAGGTAGAGGTTAGGGTTAGGGTACGCGTTAGGGTAAGGGTAGTTATTAAACCTATCCCACTCTCTAGATACCCCTTAGCACGTCAAGGAATATTATTTGGGGGTCCAGCCATGGAGAAGAGTTTAGACACTAGGAGAAGATAAGGAACACACCCATTATCAAGAAATCACATTAGGATTCTCTTTTTAACCTGTTCCTTAAAACACTAGTGCTTACGAAATCTATTGGAGGCAGAAGCAGTCAAGGGTAGCTTAGAGTTATGGTTAGGGTTAGGGTTATTGTTAGGGTAAGGCTTAGGGTACGGGTTCGGGTACGGTTTCGGGTACGGTATAGGGTATGGGTTAGGGTTAGGGTTAGGGTTAGTTTGAGGGTTAGGGCTCGGTTTAGGGTACGGGTTAGGATTAGGGTACGTGTTAGGGTTAGGGTAGGGGTTAGGGTTAGAGTACGCGTTAAGGTTAGGGTAGTTATTAAACCTATCCCAGTCTCTAGATACCCCTTAGCACGTCAAGGAATATTATTTGGGGGTCCAGCCATGGAGAAGAGTTTAGACACTAGGAGAAGATAAGGAACACACCCATTATCAAGAAATCACATTAGGATTCTCTTTTTAACCTGTTCCTTAAAACACTAGTGCTTAGGAAATCTATTGGAGGCAGAAGCAGTCAAGGGTAGCTTAGGGTTAGGGTTAGGGTTAGGGCTAGAGTTAGGGTACGGCATAGGGTACGGGTTCGGGTACGGGTTCGTGTACGGCGTAGGGTATGGGTTAGAGTTAGGGTTAGGGTTAGTTTGAAGGTTAGGGCTCGGTTTAGGTTTCGGCTTAGGATTAGGGTACGTGTTAGGGTTAGGGTAGGGGTTAGGGTTATGGTACGCGTTAGGGTTAGGGTAGTTATTAAACCTATCCCACTCTCTAGATACCCCTTAGCACGTCAAGGAATATTATTTGGGGGTCCAGCCATGGAGAAGAGTTTAGACACTAGGAGAAGATAAGGAACACACCCATTATCAAGAAATCACATTAGGATTCTCTTTTTAACCTGTTCCTTAAAACACTTGTGCTTAGGAAATCTATTGGAGGCAGAAGCAGTCAAGGGTAGCTTAGGTTTAGGGTTAGGGTTAGGGTTAGGGTTAGCTTTAGGGTACGACTTAGTGTACGGGTTCGGGTACGGCGTATGGTATGGGTTAGGGTTAGGGTTAGGTTTAGTTTGAGGGTTAGGGATCGGTTTAGGGTACGGGTTAGGATTAGGGTACGTGTTAGGGTTAGGGTACGCGTTAGGGTTAGGGTAGTTATTAAACCTATCCCACTGTCTAGATACCCCTTAGCACGTCAAGGGATATTATTTGGGGGTCCAGGCATGGAGAAGAGTTTAGACACTAGGAGAAGATAAGGAACACACCCATTATCCTGAAATCACAATAGGATTCTCTTTTTAACCTGTTCCTTAATACACAAGTGCTTAGGAAATCTATTGGAGGCAGAAGCAGTCAAGGGTAGCTTAGGGCTTGGGTTAGGGTTAGGGTTAGGGTTAGTGTTAGGGTTAGGGTTAGGGTACGGCTTTGGGTACGGGTTCGGGTACGGGTTCGGGTACGGCGTAGGGTATGGTTTAGGGTTAGGGTTAGGGTTAGTTTGAGGATTAGGGCTCGGTTTAGGTTACGGGTTAGGATTAGTGTACGTGTTAAGGTTAGGGTAGAGGTTAGGGTTAGGGTACGCGTTAACGTTAGGGTAGTTATTAAACCTATCCCACTCTCTAGATACCCCTTAGCACGTCAAGGAATATTATTTGGGGGTCCAGCCATGGAGAAGAGTTTAGACACTAGGAGAAGATAAGGAACACACCCATTATCAAGAAATCACATTAGGATTCTCTTTTTAACCTGTTCCTTAAAACACTAGTGCTTAGGAAATCTATTGGAGGCAGAAGCAGTCAAGGGTAGCTTAGGGTTAGGGTTAGGGTTAGGGTTAGGTTTAGGGTACGGCATAGGGTAAGGGTTCGGGTATGGGTTCGGGTACGGCGTAGGTTATGGGTTAGGGTTAGGGTTAGGGTTAGTTTGAGTGTTAGGGCTCGGTTTAGGGTACGGGTTAGGATTAGTGTACGTGTTAGGGTTAGGGTAGAGGTTAGGGTTAGGGTATGCGTTAGGGTTCGGGTAGTTATTACACCTATCCCACTCTCTAGATACCCCTTAGCACGTCAAGGAATATTATTTGGGGGTCCAGCCATGGAGAAGAGTTTAGACACTAGGAGAAGATAAGGAACACACCCATTATCAAGAAATCACATTAGGATTCTCTTTTTAACCTGTTCCTTAAAACACTAGTGCTTAGGAAATCTATTGGAGGCAGAAGCAGTCAAGGGTAGCTTAGGGTTAGGGTTAGGGTTAGGGTTATTGTTAGGGTACGGCTTAGGGTACGGGTTCGGGTACGGGTTCGGGTACGGCGTAGGGTATGGGTTTGGGTTAGTGTTAGGGTTAGTTTGAAGGTTAGGGCTCGGTTTAGGGTACGGGTTAGGATTAGGGTTCGTGTTAGGGTTAGGGTAGGGGTTAGGGTTAGGGTACGCGTTAGGGTTAGGGTAGTTATTAAACCTATCCCACTCTCTAGATACCCCTTAGCACGTCAAGGAATATTATTTGGGGGTCCAGCCATGGAGAAGAGTTTAGACACTAGGAGAAGATAAAGAACACACCCATTATCCTGAAATCACATTAGGATTCTCTATTTAACCTGTTCCTTAATACACTAGTGCTTAGGAAATCTATTGGAGGCAGAAGTAGTCAAGGGTAGCTTAGGGTTAGGGTTACGGTTAGGGTTAGGGTTAGGGTAAGGCTTAGGGTACGGGTTCGGGTACGGCGTAGGGTATGGGTTAGGGTTAGGGTTAGGGTTAGTTTGAGGTTTAGGGCTCGGTTTAGGGTACGGGTTAGGATTAGGGTACGTGTTAGGGTTAGGGTAGGGGTTAGGGTTAGGGTACGCGTTAGGGTTAGGGTAGTTATTAAACCTATCCCACTATCTAGATACCCCTTAGCACGTCAAGTAATATTATTAGGGGGTCCAGCCATGGAGAAGAGTTTAGACACTAGGAGAAGATAAGGAACACACCCATTATCAAGAAATCACATTAGGATTCTCTTTTTAAACTGTTCCTTAAAACACTAGTGCTTAGGAAATCTATTGGAGGCAGAAGCAGTCAAGGGTAGCTTAGGGTTAGGGTTAGGGTTAGGGTACAGCTTAGGGTACGGGTTCGGGAACGGGTTCGGGTACGGGTTCGGGTACGGCGTAGGGTATGGGTTAGGTTTAGGGTTAGGGTTACTTTGAGGGTTAGGGCTCGGTTTAGGTTACGGGTTAGGATTAGGGTACGTGTTAGGGTTAGGGTAGGGGTTAGGGTTAGGGTACGCGTTAGGGTTAGGGTAGTTATTAAACCTATCCCACTCTCTAGATACCCCTTAGCACGTCAAGGAATATTATTTGGGGGTCCAGCCATGGAGAAGAGTTTAGACACTAGGAGAAGATAAGGAACACACCCATTATCAAGAAATCACATTAGGATTCTCTTTTTAACCTGTTCCTTAAAACACTAGTGCTTAGGAAATCTATTGGAGGCAAAGCAGTCAAGGGTAGCTTAGGGTTAGGGTTAGGGTTATTGTTAGGGTAAGGCTTAGGGTACGGGTTCGGGTACGGCATAGGGTATGGGTTAGGGTTAGGGTTAGGGTTAGTTTGAGGGTTAGGGCTCGGTTTAGGGTACGGGTTAGGATTAGGGTACGTGTTAGGTTTATGGTAGGGGTTAGGGTTAGGGTACGCGTTAGGGTTAGGGTAGTTATTAAACCTATCCCACTCCCTAGATGCCCCTTAGCACGTCAAGGAATATTATTTGGGGGACCAGCCATGGAGAAGAGTTTAGACACTAGGAGAAGATAAGGAACACACCCATTATCAAGAAATCACATTAGGATTCTCTTTTTAACCTGTTCCTTAAAACACTAGTGCTTAGGAAATCTATTGGAGGCAGAAGCAGTCAAGGGTAGCTTAGGGTTAGGGTTAGGGTTAGGGCTAGAGTTAGGGTACGGCATAGGGTACGGGTTCGGGTACGGGTTCGTGTACGGCGTAGGGTATGGGTTAGAGTTAGGGTTAGGGTTAGTTTGAAGGTTAGGGCTCGGTTTAGGTTTCGGCTTAGGATTAGGGTACGTGTTAGGGTTAGGGTAGGGGTTAGGGTTATGGTACGCGTTAGGGTTAGGGTAGTTATTAAACCTATCCCACTCTCTAGATACCCCTTAGCACGTCAAGGAATATTATTTGGGGGTCCAGCCATGGAGAAGAGTTTAGACACTAGGAGAAGATAAGGAACACACCCATTATCAAGAAATCACATTAGGATTCTCTTTTTAACCTGTTCCTTAAAACACTTGTGCTTAGGAAATCTATTGGAGGCAGAAGCAGTCAAGGGTAGCTTAGGTTTAGGGTTAGGGTTAGGGTTAGGGTTAGCTTTAGGGTACGACTTAGTGTACGGGTTCGGGTACGGGTTCGGGTACGGCGTATGGTATGGGTTAGGGTTAGGGTTAGGTTTAGTTTGAGGGTTAGGGATCGGTTTAGGGTACGGGTTAGGATTAGGGTACGTGTTAGGGTTAGGGTACGCGTTAGGGTTAGGGTAGTTATTAAACCTATCCCACTCTCTAGATACCCCTTAGCACGTCAAGGGATATTATTTGGGGGTCCAGCCATGGAGAAGAGTTTAGACACTAGGAGAAGATAAGGAACACACCCATTATCCTGAAATCACAATAGGATTCTCTTTTTAACCTGTTCCTTAATACACAAGTGCTTAGGAAATCTATTGGAGGCAGAAGCAGTCAAGGGTAGCTTAGGGCTAGGGTTAGGGTTAGGGTTAGGGTTAGCGTTAGGGTTAGGGTTAGGGTACGGCTTAGGGTACGGGTTCGGGTACGGGTTCGGGTACGGCGTAGGGTATGGTTTAGGGTTAGGGTTAGGGTTAGTTTGAGGGTTAGGGCTCGGTTTAGGTTACGGGTTAGGATTAGTGTACGTGTTAAGGTTAGGGTAGAGGTTAGGGTTAGGGTACGCGTTAACGTTAGGGTAGTTATTAAACCTATCCCACTCTCTAGATACCCCTTAGCACGTCAAGGAATATTATTTGGGGGTCCAGCCATGGAGAAGAGTTTAGACACTAGGAGAAGATAAGGAACACACCCATTATCAAGAAATCACATTAGGATTCTCTTTTTAACCTGTTCCTTAAAACACTAGTGCTTAGGAAATCTATTGGAGGCAGAAGCAGTCAAGGGTAGCTTAGGGTTAGGGTTAGGGTTAGGGTTAGGTTTAGGGTACGGCTTAGGGTAAGGGTTCGGGTATGGGTTCGGGTACGGCGTAGGTTATGGGTTAGGGTTAGGGTTAGGGTTAGTTTGAGGGTTAGGGCTTGGTTTAGGGTACGGGTTAGGATTAGTGTACGTGTTAGGGTTAGGGTAGAGGTTAGGGTTAGGGTATGCGTTAGGGTTCGGGTAGTTATTAAACCTATCCCACTCTCTAGATACCCCTTAGCACGTCAAGGAATATTATTTGGGGATCCAGCCATGGAGAAGAGTTTAGACACTAGGAGAAGATAAGGAACACACCCATTATCAAGAAATCACATTAGGATTCTCTTTTTAACCTGTTCCTTAAAACACTAGTGCTTAGGAAATCTATTGGAGGCAGAAGCAGTCAAGGGTAGCTTAGGGTTAGGGTTAGGGTTAGGGCTAGGGTTAGGACACGGCTTAGGGTACGGGTTCGGGTACGGGTTCGTGTACGGCGTAGGGTATGGGTTTGGGTTAGTGTTAGGGTTAGTTTGAAGGTTAGGGCTCGGTTTAGGGTACGGGTTAGGATTAGGGTTCGTGTTAGGGTTAGGGTAGGGGTTAGGGTTAGGGTACGCGTTAGGGATAGGGTAGTTATTAAACCTATCCCACTCTCTAGATACCCCTTAGCACGTCAAGGAATATTATTTGGGGGTCCAGTCATGGAGAAGAGTTTAGACACTAGGAGAAGATAAAGAACACACCCATTATCCTGAAATCACATTAGGATTCTCTTTTTAACCTGTTCCTTAAAACACTAGTGCTTAGGAAATCTATTGGAGGCAGAAGCAGTCAAGGGTAGCTTAGGGTTAGGGTTAGGGTTAGGGTTAGGGTTAGGGTACGGCTTAGGGTACGGGTTCGGGTACGGGTTCGCGTACGGCGTAGGGTATGGGTTAGGGTTAGGGTTAGGGTTAGTTTGAAGGTTAGGGCTCGGTTTAGGGCACGGGTTAGGATTAGGGTTCGTGTTAGGGTTAGGGTAGGGGTTAGGGTTATGGTACGCGTTAAGCTTAGGGTAGTTATTAAACCTATCCCACTCTCTAGATACCCCTTAGCACGTCAAGGAATATTATTTGGGGGTCCAGCCATGGAGAAGAGTTTAGACACTAGGAGAAGATAAGGAACACACCCATTATCCTGAAATCACATTAGGATTCTCTTTTTAACCTGTTCCTTAATACACTAGTGCTTAGGAAATCTATTGGAGGCAGAAGCAGTCAAGGGTAGCTTAGGGTTAGGGTTAGGGTTAGGGTTAGGTTTAGGGTACGGCTTAGGGTACGGGTTCGGGTAAGGGTTCGGGTACGGCGTAGGGTATGGGTTAGGGTTAGGGTTAGGGTTAATTTGAGGGTTAGGGCTCGGTTTAGGTTACGGGTTAGGATTAGTGTACGTGTTAGGGTTAAGGTAGAGGTTAGGGTTAGGGTACGCGTTAGGGTAAGGGTAGTTATTAAACCTATCCCACTCTCTAGATACCCCTTAGCACGTCAAGGAATATTATTTGGGGGTCCAGCCATGGAGAAGAGTTTAGACACTAGGAGAAGATAAGGAACACACCCATTATCAAGAAATCACATTAGGATTCTCTTTTTAACCTGTTCCTTAAAACACTAGTGCTTACGAAATCTATTGGAGGCAGAAGCAGTCAAGGGTAGCTTAGAGTTATGGTTAGGGTTACGGTTATTGTTAGGGTAAGGCTTAGGGTACGGGTTCGGGTACGGTTTCGGGTACGGTATAGGGTATGGGTTAGGGTTAGGGTTAGGGTTAGTTTGAGGGTTAGGGCTCGGTTTAGGGTACGGGTTAGGATTAGGGTACGTGTTAGGGTTAGGGTAGGGGTTAGGGTTAGAGTACGCGTTAAGGTTAGGGTAGTTATTAAACCTATCCCACTCTCTAGATACCCCTTAGCACGTCAAGGAATATTATTTGGGGGTCCAGCCATGGAGAAGAGTTTAGACACTAGGAGAAGATAAGGAACACACCCATTATCAAGAAATCACATTAGGATTCTCTTTTTAACCTGTTCCTTAAAACACTAGTGCTTAGGAAATCTATTGGAGGCAGAAGCAGTCAAGGGTAGCTTAGGGTTAGGGTTAGGGTTAGGGCTAGAGTTAGGGTACGGCATAGGGTACGGGTTCGGGTACGGGTTCGTGTACGGCGTAGGGTATGGGTTAGAGTTAGGGTGAGGGTTAGTTTGAAGGTTAGGGCTCGGTTTAGGTTTCGGCTTAGGATTAGGGTACGTGTTAGGGTTAGGGTAGGGGTTAGGGTTATGGTATGCGTTAGGGTTAGGGTAGTTATTAAACCTATCCCACTCTCTAGATACCCCTTAGCACGTCAAGGAATATTATTTGGGGGTCCAGCCATGGAGAAGAGTTTAGACACTAGGAGAAGATAAGGAACACACCCATTATCAAGAAATCACATTAGGATTCTCTTTTTAACCTGTTCCTTAAAACACTTGTGCTTAGGAAATCTATTGGAGGCAGAAGCAGTCAAGGGTAGCTTAGGTTTAGGGTTAGGGTTAGGGTTAGGGTTAGCTTTAGGGTACGACTTAGTGTACGGGTTCGGGTACGGCGTATGGTATGGGTTAGGGTTAGGGTTAGGTTTAGTTTGAGGGTTAGGGATCGTTTTAGGGTACGGGTTAGGATTAGGGTACGTGTTAGGGTTAGGGTACGCGTTAGGGTTAGGGTAGTTATTAAACCTATCCCACTCTCTAGATACCCCTTAGCACGTCAAGGGATATTATTTGGGGGTCCAGGCATGGAGAAGAGTTTAGACACTAGGAGAAGATAAGGAACACACCCATTATCCTGAAATCACAATAGGATTCTCTTTTTAAACTGTTCCTTAATACACAAGTGCTTAGGAAATCTATTGGAGGCAGAAGCAGTCAAGGGTAGCTTAGGGCTAGGGTTAGGGTTAGGGTTAGGGTTAGTGTTAGGGTTAGGGTTAGGGTACGGCTTAGGGTACGGGTTCGGGTACGGGTTCGGGTACGGCGTAGGGTATGGTTTAGGGTTAGGGTTAGGGTTAGTTTGAGGGTTAGGGCTCGGTTTAGGTTACGGGTTAGGATTAGTGTACGTGTTAAGGTTAGGGTAGAGGTTAGGGTTAGGGTACGCGTTAACGTTAGGGTAGTTATTAAACCTATCCCACTCTCTAGATACCCCTTAGCACGTCAAGGAATATTATTTGGGGGTCCAGCCATGGAGAAGAGTTTAGACACTAGGAGAAGATAAGGAACACACCCATTATCAAGAAATCACATTAGGATTCTCTTTTTAACCTGTTCCTTAAAACACTAGTGCTTAGGAAATCTATTGGAGGCAGAAGCAGTCAAGGGTAGCTTAGGGTTAGGGTTAGGGTTAGGGCTAGGGTTAGGACACGGCTTAGGGTACGGGTTCGGGTACGGGTTCGTGTACGGCGTAGGGTATGGGTTTGGGTTAGTGTTAGGGTTAGTTTGAAGGTTAGGGCTCGGTTTAGGGTACGGGTTAGGATTAGGGTTCGTGTTAGGGTTAGGGTAGGGGTTAGGGTTAGGGTACGCGTTAGGGTTAGGGTAGTTATTAAACCTATCCCACTCTCTAGATACCCCTTAGCACGTCAAGGAATATTATTTGGGGGTCCAGCCATGGAGAAGAGTTTAGACACTAGGAGAAGATAAAGAACACACCCATTATCCTGAAATCACATTAGGATTCTCTATTTAACCTGTTCCTTAATACACTAGTGCTTAGGAAATCTATTGGAGGCAGAAGTAGTCAAGGGTAGCTTAGGGTTAGGGTTACGGTTAGGGTTAGGGTTAGGGTAAGGCTTAGGGTACGGGTTCGGGTACGGCGTAGGGTATGGGTTAGGGTTAGGGTTAGGGTTAGTTTGAGGTTTAGGGCTCGGTTTAGGGTACGGGTTAGGATTAGGGTACGTGTTAGGGTTAGGGTAGGGGTTAGGGTTAGGGTACGCGTTAGGGTTAGGGTAGTTATTAAACCTATCCCACTCTCTAGATACCCCTTAGCACGTCAAGTAATATTATTTGGGGGTCCAGCCATGGAGAAGAGTTTAGACACTAGGAGAAGATAAGGAACACACCCATTATCAAGAAATCACATTAGGATTCTCTTTTTAAACTGTTCCTTAAAACACTAGTGCTTAGGAAATCTATTGGAGGCAGAAGCAGTCAAGGGTAGCTTAGGGTTAGGGTTAGGGTTAGGGTACGGCTTAGGGTACGGGTTCGGGAACGGGTTCGGGTACGGGTTCGGGTACGGCGTAGGGTATGGGTTAGGTTTAGGGTTAGGGTTAGTTTGAGGGTTAGGGCTCGGTTTAGGTTACGGGTTAGGATTAGGGTACGTGTTAGGGTTAGGGTAGGGGTTAGGGTTAGGGTACGCGTTAGGGTTAGGGTAGTTATTAAACCTATCCCACTCTCTAGATACCCCTTAGCACGTCAAGGAATATTATTTGGGGGTCCAGCCATGGAGAAGAGTTTAGACACTAGGAGAAGATAAGGAACACACCCATTATCAAGAAATCACATTAGGATTCTCTTTTTAACCTGTTCCTTAAAACACTAGTGCTTAGGAAATCTATTGGAGGCAAAGCAGTCAAGGGTAGCTTAGGGTTAGGGTTAGGGTTATTGTTAGGGTAAGGCTTAGGGTACGGGTTCGGGTACGGCATAGGGTATGGGTTAGGGTTAGGGTTAGGGTTAGTTTGAGGGTTAGGGCTCGGTTTAGGGTACGGGTTAGGATTAGGGTACGTGTTAGGTTTATGGTAGGGGTTAGGGTTAGGGTACGCGTTAGGGTTAGGGTAGTTATTAATCCTATCCCACTCCCTAGATGCCCCTTAGCACGTCAAGGAATATTATTTGGGGGACCAGCCATGGAGAAGAGTTTAGACACTAGGAGAAGATAAGGAACACACCCATTATCAAGAAATCACATTAGGATTCTCTTTTTAACCTGTTCCTTAAAACACTAGTGCTTAGGAAATCTATTGGAGGCAGAAGCAGTCAAGGGTAGCTTAGGGTTAGGGTTAGGGTTAGGGCTAGAGTTAGGGTACGGCATAGGGTACGGGTTCGGGTACGGGTTCGTGTACGGCGTAGGGTATGGGTTAGAGTTAGGGTTAGGGTTAGTTTGAAGGTTAGGGCTCGGTTTAGGTTTCGGCTTAGGATTAGGGTACGTGTTAGGGTTAGGGTAGGGGTTAGGGTTATGGTACGCGTTAGGGTTAGGGTAGTTATTAAACCTATCCCACTCTCTAGATACCCCTTAGCACGTCAAGGAATATTATTTGGGGGTCCAGCCATGGAGAAGAGTTTAGACACTAGGAGAAGATAAGGAACACACCCATTATCAAGAAATCACATTAGGATTCTCTTTTTAACCTGTTCCTTAAAACACTTGTGCTTAGGAAATCTATTGGAGGCAGAAGCAGTCAAGGGTAGCTTAGGTTTAGGGTTAGGGTTAGGGTTAGGGTTAGCTTTAGGGTACGACTTAGTGTACGGGTTCGGGTACGGGTTCGGGTACGGCGTATGGTATGGGTTAGGGTTAGGGTTAGGTTTAGTTTGAGGGTTAGGGATCGGTTTAGGGTACGGGTTAGGATTAGGGTACGTGTTAGGGTTAGGGTACGCGTTAGGGTTAGGGTAGTTATTAAACCTATCCCACTCTCTAGATACCCCTTAGCACGTCAAGGGATATTATTTGGGGGTCCAGCCATGGAGAAGAGTTTAGACACTAGGAGAAGATAAGGAACACACCCATTATCCTGAAATCACAATAGGATTCTCTTTTTAACCTGTTCCTTAATACACAAGTGCTTAGGAAATCTATTGGAGGCAGAAGCAGTCAAGGGTAGCTTAGGGCTAGGGTTAGGGTTAGGGTTAGGGTTAGCGTTAGGGTTAGGGTTAGGGTACGGCTTAGGGTACGGGTTCGGGTACGGGTTCGGGTACGGCGTAGGGTATGGTTTAGGGTTAGGGTTAGGGTTAGTTTGAGGGTTAGGGCTCGGTTTAGGTTACGGGTTAGGATTAGTGTACGTGTTAAGGTTAGGGTAGAGGTTAGGGTTAGGGTACGCGTTAACGTTAGGGTAGTTATTAAACCTATCCCACTCTCTAGATACCCCTTAGCACGTCAAGGAATATTATTTGGGGGTCCAGCCATGGAGAAGAGTTTAGACACTAGGAGAAGATAAGGAACACACCCATTATCAAGAAATCACATTAGGATTCTCTTTTTAACCTGTTCCTTAAAACACTAGTGCTTAGGAAATCTATTGGAGGCAGAAGCACTCAAGGGTAGCTTAGGGTTAGGGTTAGGGTTAGGGTTAGGTTTAGGGTACGGCTTAGGGTAAGGGTTCGGGTATGGGTTCGGGTACGGCGTAGGTTATGGGTTAGGGTTAGGGTTAGGGTTAGTTTGAGGGTTAGGGCTCGGTTTAGGGTACGGGTTAGGATTAGTGTACGTGTTAGTGTTAGGGTAGAGGTTAGGGTTAGGGTATGCGTTAGGGTTCGGGTAGTTATTAAACCTATCCCACTCTCTAGATACCCCTTAGCACGTCAAGGAATATTATTTGGGGATCCAGCCATGGAGAAGAGTTTAGACACTAGGAGAAGATAAGGAACACACCCATTATCAAGAAATCACATTAGGATTCTCTTTTTAACCTGTTCCTTAAAACACTAGTGCTTAGGAAATCTATTGGAGGCAGAAGCAGTCAAGGGTAGCTTAGGGTTAGGGTTAGGGTTATTGTTAGGGTAAGGCTTAGGGTACGGGTTCGGGTACGGGTTCGTGTACGGCGTAGGGTATGGGTTTGGGTTAGGGTTAGGGTTAGTTTGAAGGTTAGGGCTCGGTTTAGGGTACGGGTTAGGATTAGGGTTCGTGTTAGGGTTAGGGTAGGGGTTAGGGTTAGGGTACGCGTTAGGGTTAAGGTAGTTATTAAACCTATCCCACTCTCTAGATACCCCTTAGCACGTCAAGGAATATTATTTGGGGGTCCAGCCATGGAGAAGAGTTTAGACACTAGGAGAAGATAAGGAACACACCCATTATCCTGAAATCACATTAGGATTCTCTTTTTAACCTGTTCCTTAATACACTAGTGCTTAGGAAATCTATTGGAGGCAGAAGCAGTCAAGGGTAGCTTAGGGTTAGCGTTACGGTTAGGGTTAGGGTTAGGGTACGGCTTAGGGTACGGGTTCGGGTACGGGTTCGGGTACGGCGTAGGGTATGGGTTAGGGTTAGGGTTAGGGTTAGTTTGAGGGTTAGGGCTCGGTTTAGTGTACGGGTTAGGATTAGTGTACGTGTTAGGGTTAGGGTAGAGGTTAGGGTTAGGGTACGCGTTAGGGTTAGGGTAGTTATTAAACCTATCCCACTCTCTAGATACCCCTTAGCACGTCAAGGAATATTATTTGGGGGTCCAGCCATGGAGAAGAGTTTAGACACTAGGAGAAGATAAGGAACACACCCATTATCAAGAAATCACATTAGGATTCTCTTTTTAACCTGTTCCTTAAAACACTAGTGCTTAGGAAATCTATTGGAGGCAGAAGCAGTCAAGGGTAGCTTAGGGTTAGGGTTAGGGTTAGGGCTAGGGTTAGGACACGGCTTAGGGTACGGGTTCGGGTACGGGTTCGTGTACGGCGTAGGATATGGGTTTGGGTTAGTGTTAGGGTTAGTTTGAAGGTTAGGGCTCGGTTTAGGGTACGGGTTAGGATTAGGGTTCGTGTTAGGGTTAGGGTAGGGGTTAGGGTTAGGGTACGCATTAGGGATAGGGTAGTTATTAAACCTATCCCACTCTCTAGATACCCCTTAGCACGTCAAGGAATATTATTTGGGGGTCCAGCCATGGAGAAGAGTTTAGACACTAGGAGAAGATAAAGAACACACCCATTATCCTGAAATCACATTAGGATTCTCTTTTTAACCTGTTCCTTAATACACTAGTGCTTAGGAAATCTATTGGAGGCAGAAGTAGTCAAGGGTAGCTTAGTGTTAGGGTTACGGTTAGGATTAGGGTTAGGGTACGGCTTAGGGTACGGGTTCGGGTACGGCGTAGGGTATGGGTTAGGGTTAGGGTTAGGGTTAGTTTGAGGTTTAGGGCTCGGTTTAGGGTACGGGTTAGGATTAGGGTACGTGTTAGGGTTAGGGTAGGGGTTAGGGTTAGGGTACGCGTTAGGGTTAGGGTAGTTATTAAACCTATCCCAATCTCTAGATACCCCTTAGCACGTCAAGGAATATTATTTGGGGGTCCAGCCATGGAGAAGAGTTTAGACACTAGGAGAAGATAAGGAACACACCCATTATCAAGAAATCACATTAGGATTCTCTTTTTAACCTGTTCCTTAAAACACTAGTGCTTAGGAAATCTATTGGAGGCAGAAGCAGTCAAGGGTAGCTTAGGGTTAGGGTTAGGGTTAGGGTACGGCTTAGGGTACGGGTTCGGGAACGGGTTCGGGTACGGGTTCGGGTACGGCGTAGGGTATGGGTTAGTGATAGGGTTAGGGTTAGTTTGAGGGTTAGGGCTCCGTTTAGGGTACGGGTTAGGATTAGGGTACGTGTTAGGGTTAGGGTAGGGGTTAGGGTTAGGGTACGCGTTAGGGTTAGGGTAGTTATTAAACCTATCCCATTCTCTAGATACCCCTTAGCACGTCAAGGAATATTATTTGGGGGTCCAGCCATGGAGAAGAGTTTAGACACTAGGAGAAGATAAGAACACACCCATTATCAAGAAATCACATTAGGATTCTCTTTTTAACCTGTTCCTTAAAACACTAGTGCTTAGGAAATCTATTGGAGGCAGAAGCAGTCAAGGGTAGCTTAGGGTTAGGGTTAGGGTTAGGGCTAGGGTTAGGACACGGCTTAGGGTACGGGTTCGGGTACGGGTTCGTGTACGGCGTAGGGTATGGGTTTGGGTTAGGGTTAGGATTAGTTTGAAGGTTAGGGCTCGGTTTAGGGTACGGGTTAGGATTAGGGTTCGTGTTAGGGTTAGGGTAGGGGTTAGGGTTAGGGTACGCGTTAGGGTTAGGGTAGTTATTAAACCTATCCCACTCTCTAGATACCCCTTAGCACGTCAAGGAATATTATTTGGGGATCCAGCCATGGAGAAGAGTTTAGACACTAGGAGAAGATAAGGAACACACCCATTATCCTGAAATCACATTAGGATTCTCTTTTTAACCTGTTCCTTAATACACTAGTGCTTAGGAAATCTATTGGAGGCAGAAGCAGTGAAGGGTAGCTTAGGGTTAGGGTTAGGGTTAGGGCTAGGGTTAGGACACGGCTTAGGGTACGGGTTCGGGTACGGGTTCATGTACGGCGTAGGGTATGGGTTTGGGTTAGGTTTAGGGTTAGTTTGAAGGTTAGGGCTCGGTTTAGGGTACGGGTTAGGATTAGGGTACTTGTTAGTGTTAGGGTAGGGGTTAGGGTTAGGGTACGCGTTAGGGTTAGGGTAGTTATTAAACCTATCCCACTCTCTAGATACCCCTTAGCACGTCAAGGAATATTATTTGGGGGTCCAGCCATGGAGAAGAGTTTAGACACTAGGAGAAGATAAGGAACACACCCATTATCAAGAAATCACATTAGGATTCTGTTTTTAACCTGTTCCTTAAAACACTAGTGCTTAGGAAATCTATTGGAGGCAGAAGCAGTCAAGGGTAGCTTAGGGTTAGGGTTAGGTTTAGGGTTAGGGTTAGGGTTAGGGTTAGGGTTAGGGTACGGCTTAGTGTACGGGTTCGGGTATGGCGTAGGGTATGGGTTAGGGTTAGGGTTAGGGTTAGTTTGAGGGTTAGGGCTCGGTTTAGGTTACGGGTTAGGATTAGGGTACGTCTTAGGGTTAGGGTAGCGGTTAGGGTTAGGGTACGCGTTAGGGTTAGGGTAGTTATTAAACCTATCCCACTCTCTAGATAACCCTTAGCACGTCAAGGAATATTATTTGGGGGTCCAGCCATGGAGAAGAGTTTAGACACTAGGAGAAGATAAGGAACACACCCATTATCAAGAAATCACATTAGGATTCTCTTTTTAACCTGTTCCTTAAAACACTAGTGCTTAGGAAATCTATTGGAGGCAGAAGCAGTCAAGGGTAGCTTAGGGTTAGGGTTTGGGTTAGGGTACGGCTTAGGGTACGGGTTCGGGTACGGGTTCGGGTACGGGTTTGGGTATGGCGTAGGATATGGGTTAGGGTTAGGGTTAGGGTTAGTTTGAGGGTTAGGGTTAGGGTTAGGGTTAGGGTTAGGGTTAGGGTTAGGGTTAGGGTTAGGGTTAGGGTTATTGTTAGGGTAAGGCTTAGGGTACGCGTTCGGGTTCGGCATAGGGTATGGGTTAGGGTTAGGGTTAGGGTTAGTTTGAGGGTTAGGGCTCGGTTTAGGGTACGGGTTAGGATTAGGGTACGTGTTAGGGTTAGGTTAGGGGATAGGGTTAGGGTACGCGTTAGGGTTAGGGTAGTTATTAAACCTATCCCACTCTCTAGATACCCCTTAGCACGTCAAGGAATATTATTTGTGGGACCAGCCATGGAGAAGAGTTTAGACAGTAGGAGAAGATAATGAACACACCCATTATCAAGAAATCACATTAGGATTCTCTTTTTAACCTGTTCCTTAAAACACTAGTGCTTAGGAAATCTATTGGAGGAAGAAGCAGTCAAGGGTAGCTTAGGGTTAGCGTTAGGGTTAGGGCTAGGGTTAGGACACGGCTTAGGGTACGGGTTCGGGTACGGGTTCGTGTACGGCGTAGGGTATGGGTTTGGGTTAGGGTTAGGGTTAGTTTGAAGTTTAGGGCTCGGTTTAGGGTACGGGTTAGGATTAGGGTTCGTGTTAGGGTTAGGGTAGGGGTTAGGGTTAGGGTACGCGTTAGGGTTAGGGTAGTTATTAAACCTATCCCACTCTCTAGATACCCCTTAGCACGTCAAGGAATATTATTTGGGGGTCCAGCCATGGAGAAGAGTTTAGACACTAGGAGAAGATAAGGAACACACCCATTATCCTGAAATCACATTAGGATTCCCTTTTTAACCTGTTCCTTAATACACTAGAGCTTAGGAAATCTATTGGAGGCAGAAGCAGTCAAGGGTAGCTTAGGGTTAGGGTTACGGTTAGGGTTAGGGTTAGGGTTATTGTTAGGGTAAGGCTTAGGGTACGGGTTCGGGTACGGCATAGTGTATGGGTTAGGGTTAGGGTTAGGGTTAGTTTGAGGGTTAGGGCTCGGTTTAGGGTACGGGTTAGGAGTAGGGTACGTGTTAGGGTTAGGGTAGGGGTTAGGGTTAGGGTACGCGTTAGGGTTAGGGTAGTTATTAAACCTATCCCACACCCTAGATACCCCTTAGCACGTCAAGGAATATTATTTGGGGGTCCAGCCATGGAGAAGAGTTTAGACAGTAGGAGAAGATAAGGAACACACCCATTATCAAGAAATCACATTAGGATTCTCTTTTTAACCTGTTCCTTAAAACACTAGTGCTTAGGAAATCTATTGGAGGCAGAAGCAGTCAAGGGTAGCTTAGGGTTAGGGTTAGGGTTAGGGCTAGGGTTAGGATACGGCTTAGGGTACGGGTTCGGGTACGGGTTCGTGTACGGCGTAGGGTATGGGTTTGGGTTAGGGTTAGGATTAGTTTGAAGGTTAGGGCTCGGTTTAGGGTACGGGTTAGGATTAGGGTTCGTGTTAGGGTTAGGGTAGGGGTTAGGGTTAGGGTACGCGTTAGGGTTAGGGTAGTTATTAAACCTATCCCACTCTCTAGATACCCCTTAGCACGTCAAGGAATATTATTTGGGGGTCCAGCCATGGAGAAGAGTTTAGACACTAGGAGAAGATAAGGAACACACCCATTATCCTGAAATCACATTAGGATTTTCTTTTTAACCTGTTCCTTAATACACTAGTGCTTAGGAAATCTATTGGAGGCAGAAGCAGTCAAGGGTAGCTTAGGGTTACGATTACGGTGAGGGTTAGGGTTAGGGTATGGCTTAGGGTACAGGTTCGGGTACGGGTTCGGGTTCGGCGTAGGGTATGGGTTAGGGTTAGGGTTAGGGTTAGTTTGAGGGTTAGGGCTCCGTTTAGGGTACGGGTTAGGATTAGGGTACGTGTTAGGATTAGGGTAGGGGTTAGGGTTATTGTACGCGTTAGGGTTAGGGTAGTTATTAAACCTATCCCATTCTCTAGATACCCCTTAGCACGTCAAGGAATATTATTTGGGGGTCCAGCCATGGAGAAGAGTTTAGACACTAGGAGAAGATAAGAACACACCCATTATCAAGAAATCACATTAGGATTCTCTTTTTAACCTGTTCCTTAAAACACTAGTGCTTAGGAAATCTATTGGAGGCAGAAGCAGTCAAGGGTAGCTTAGGGTTAGGGTTAGGGTTAGGGCTAGGGTTAGGACACGGCTTAGGGTACGGGTTCGGGTACGGGTTCGTGTACGGCGTAGGGTATGGGTTTGGGTTAGGGTTAGGATTAGTTTGAAGGTTAGGGCTCGGTTTAGGGTACGGGTTAGGATTAGGGTTCGTGTTAGGGTTAGGGTAGGGGTTAGGGTTAGGGTACGCGTTAGGGTTAGGGTAGTTATTAAACCTATCCCACTCTCTAGATACCCCTTAGCACGTCAAGGAATATTATTTGGGGATCCAGCCATGGAGAAGAGTTTAGACACTAGGAGAAGATAAGGAACACACCCATTATCCTGAAATCACATTAGGATTCTCTTTTTAACCTGTTCCTTAATACACTAGTGCTTAGGAAATCTATTGGAGGCAGAAGCAGTCAAGGGTAGCTTAGGGTTAGGGTTAGGGTTAGGGCTAGGGTTAGGACACGGCTTAGGGTACGGGTTCGGGTACGGGTTCATGTACGGCGTAGGGTATGGGTTTGGGTTAGGTTTAGGGTTAGTTTGAAGGTTAGGGCTCGGTTTAGGGTACGGGTTAGGATTAGGGTTCGTGTTAGGGTTAGGGTAGGGGTTAGGGTTAGGGTACGCGTTAGGGTTAGGGTAGTTATTAAAGCTATCCCACTCTCTAGATACCCCTTAGCACGTCAAGGAATATTAATTGGGGGTCCAGCCATGGAGAAGAGTTTAGACACTAGGAGAAGATAAGGAACACACCCATTATCCTGAAATCACATTAGGATTCTCTTTTTAACCTGTTCCTTAATACACTAGTGCTTAGGAAATCTATTGGAGGCAGAAGCAGTCAAGGGTAGCTTAGGGTTAGGGTTACGGTTAGGGTTAGGGTTAGGGTTATTGTTAGGGCAAGGCATAGGGTACGGGTTCGGGTACGGCATAGGGTATGGGTTAGGTTTAGGGTTAGGGTTAGTTTGTGGGTTAGGTCTCGGTTTAGGGTACGGGTTAGGAGTAGGGTACGTGTTAGGGTTAGGGTAGGGGTTAGGGTTAGGGTACGCGTTAGGGTTAGGATAGTTATTAAACCAATCCCACTCCCTAGATACCCCTTAGCACGTCAAGGAATATTATTTGGGGGTCCAGCCATGGAGAAGAGTTTAGACAGTAGGAGAAGATAAGGAACACACCCATTATCAAGAAATCACATTAGGATTCTCTTTTTAACCTGTTCCTTAAAACACTAGTGCTTAGGAAATCTATTGGAGGCAAAGCAGTCAAGGGTAGCTTAGGGTTAGGGTTAGGGTTAGGGTTAGGGTTAGGGTACGGCTTAGGGTACGGGTTCGGGTACGGGTTCGTGTACGCTGTAGGGTATGGGTTAGGGTTAGGGTTAGGGTTAGTTTGAAGGTTAGGGCTCGGTTTAGGGTACGGGTTAGGATTAGGGTTCGTGTTAGGGTTAGGGTATGGGTTAGGGTTAGGGTACGCGTTAGGGTTAGGGTAGTTATTAAACCTATCCCACTCTCTAGATACCCCTTAGCACGTCAAGGAATATTATTTGGGGGTCCAGCCATGGAGAAGAGTTTAGACACTAGGAGAAGATAAGGAACACACCCATTATCAAGAAATCACATTAGGATTCTCTTTTTAACCTGTTCCTTAAAACACTAGTGCTTAGGAAATCTATTGGAGGCAGAAGCAGTCAAGGGTAGCTTAGGGTTAGGGTTAGGGTTAGGGCTAGGGTTAGGACACGGCTTAGGGTACGGGTTCGGGTAAGGGTTCGTGTACGGCGTAGGGTATGGGTTTGGGTTAGGTTTAGGATTAGTTTGAAGGTTAGGGCTCGGTTTAGGGTACGGGTTAGGATTAGGGTTCGTGTTAGGGTTAGGGTAGGGGTTAGGGTTAGGGTACGCGTTAGGGTTAGGGTAGTTATTAAACCTATCCCACTCTCTAGATACCCCTTAGCACGTCAAGGAATATTATTTGGGGGTCCAGCCATGGAGAAGAGTTTAGACACTAGGAGAAAATAAGGAACACACCCATTATCCTGAAATCACATTAGGATTCTCTTTTTAACCTGTTCCTTAATACACTAGTGCTTAGGAAATGTATTGGAGACAGAAGCAGTCAAGGGTAGCTTAGGGTTAGGGTTAGGGTTAGGGTTAGGGTACGGCTTAGGGTACGGGTTTGGGTACGGGTTCGTGTACGGCGTAGGGTATGGGTTAGGGTTAGGGTTAGGGTTAGTTTGAGGGTTAGGGCTCCGTTTAGGGTACGGGTTAGGATTAGGGTACGTGTTAGGGTTAGGGTAGGGGTTAGGGTTAGGGTACGCGTTAGGGTTAGGGTAGTTATTAAACCTATCCCACTCTCTAGATACCCCTTAGCACGTCAAGGAATATTATTTGGGGGTCCAGCCATGGAGAAGAGTTTAGACACTAGGAGAAGATAAGGAACACACCCATTATCAAGAAATCACATTAGGATTCTCTTTTTAACCTGTTCCTTAAAACACTAGTGCTTAGGAAATCTATTGGAGGCAGAAGCAGTGAAGGGTAGCTTAGGGTTACGGTTAGGGTTAGGGTACGGCTTAGGGTACTGGTTCGGGTAAGGGTTCGGGTACGGGTTCGGGTACGGCGTAGGGTATGGGTTAGGTTTAGGGTTAGGGTTAGTTTGAGGGTTAGGGCTCGGTTTAGGTTACGGGTTAGGATTAGGGTACGTGTTAGGGTTAGGGTAGGGGTTAGGGTTAGGGTACGCGTTAGGGTTAGGGTAGTTATTAAACCTATCCCACTCTCTAGATACCCCTTAGCACGTCAAGGAATATTATTTGGGGGTCCAGCCATGGAGAAGAGTTTAGACACTAGGAGAAGATAAGGAACACACCCATTATCAAGAAATCACATTAGGATTCTGTTTTTAACCTGTTCCTTAAAACACTAGTGCTTAGGAAATCTATTGGATGCAGAAGCAGTCAAGGGTAGCTTAGGGTTAGGGTTAGGTTTAGGGTTAGGGTTAGGTTTAGGGTTAGGGTTAGGGTACGGCTTAGTGTACGGGTTCGGGTATGGCGTAGGGTATGGGTTAGGGTTAGGGTTAGGGTTAGTTTGAGGGTTAGGGCTCGGTTTAGGTTACGGGTTAGGATTAGGGTACGTCTTAGGGTTAGGGTAGCGGTTAGGGTTAGGGTACGCGTTAGGGTTAGGGTAGTTATTAAACCTATCCCACTCTCTAGATAACCCTTAGCACGTCAAGGAATATTATTTGGGGGTCCAGCCATGGAGAAGAGTTTAGACACTAGGAGAAGATAAGGAACACACCCATTATCAAGAAATCACATTAGGATTCTCTTTTTAACCTGTTCCTTAAAACACTAGTGCTTAGGAAATCTATTGGAGGCAGAAGCAGTCAAGGGTAGCTTAGGGTTAGGGTTAGGGTTAGGGTTAGGGTTAGCTTTAGGGTACGGCTTAGGGTACGGGTTCGGGTACGGGTTCGGGTACGGCGTAGGGTATGGGTTAGGGTTAGGGTTAGGGTTAGTTTGAGGGTTAGGGCTCGGTTTAGGGTACGGGTTAGGATTAGGGTACGTGTTAGGGTTAGGGTACGCGTTAGGGTTAGGGTAGTTATTAAACCTATCCCACTCTCTAGATACCCCTTAGCACGTCAAGGAATATTATTTGGGTGTCCAGCCATGGAGAAGAGTTTAGACACTAGGAAAGATAAGAAACACACCCATTATCAAGAAATCACATTAGGATTCTCTTTTTAACCTGTTCCTTAATACACTAGTGCTTAAGAAATCTATTGGAGGCAGAAGCAGTCAAGGGTAGCTTAGGATTAGGGTTAGGGTTAGGGTTAGGTTTAGGGTACGGCTTAGGGTACGGGTTCGGGTACGGGTTCGGGTACGGGTTCGGGTACGGCGTAGGATATGGGTTAGGTTTAGGGTTAGGGTTAGTTTGAGGGTTAGGGCTCGGTTTAGGGTACGGGTTAGGATTAGTGTACGTGTTAGGGTTAGGGTAGATGTTAGGGTTAGGGTATGCGTTAGGGTTAGGGTAGTTATTAAACCTATCCCACTCTCTAGATACCCCTTAGCACGTCAAGGAATAGTATTTGGGTGGCCAGCCATGGAGAAGAGTTTAGACACTAGGAGAAGATAAGGAACACACCCATTATCAAGAAATCACATTAGGATTCTCTTTTTAACCTGTTCCTTAAAACACTAGTGCTTAGGAAATCTATTGGAGGCAGAAGCAGTCAAGGGTAGCTTAGGGTTAGGGTTAGGGTTATTGTTAGGGTAAGGCTTAGGGTACGGGTTCGGGTACGGCATAGGGTATGGGTTAGGGTTAGGGTTAGGTTTAGTTTGACGGTTAGGGCTCGGTTTAGGGTACGGGTTAGGAGTAGGGTACGTGTTAGGGTTAGGGTAGGGGTTAGGGTTAGGGTACGCGTTAGGGTTAGGGTGGTTATTAAACCTAACCCACTCCCTAGATACCCCTTAGCACGTCAAGGAATATTATTTGGGGGTGCAGCCATGGAGAAGAGTTTAGACAGTAGGAGAAGATAAGGAACACACCCATTATCAAGAAATCACATTAGGATTCTCTCTTTAACCTGTTCCTTAAAACACTAGTGCTTAGGAAATCTATTGGAGGCAGAAGCAGTCAAGGGTAGCTTAGGGTTAGGGTTAGGGTTAGGGTTAGGGTTAGGGTTAGGGTACGGCTTAGGGTACGGGTTCGGGTACGGGTTCGTGTACGCTGTAGGGTATGGGTTAGGGTTAGGGTTAGGGTTAGTTTGAAGGTTAGGGCTCGGTTTAGGGTACGGGTTAGGATTAGGGTTCGTGTTAGGGTTAGGGTAGGGGTTAGGGTTAGGGTACGCATTAGGGTTAGGGTAGTTATTAAACCTATCCCACTCTCTAGATACCCCTTAACACGTCAAGGAATATTATTTGGGGGTCCAGCCATGGAGAAGTGTTTAGACACTAGGAGAAGATAAGGAACACACCCATTATCAAGAAATCACATTAGGATTCTCTTTTTAACCTGTTCCTTAAAACACTAGTGCTTAGGAAATCTATTGGAGGCAGAAGCAGTCAAGGGTAGCTTAGGGTTATGGTTTGGGTTAGGGTACGGCTTAGGGTACGGGTTCGGGTACGGGTTCGGGTACGGGTTTGGGTATGGCGTAGGATATGGGTTAGGGTTAGGGTTAGGGTTAGTTTGAGGGTTAGGGCTCGGTTTAGGGTACGGGTTAGGATTAGGGTACGTGTTAGGGTGAGGGTAGGGGTTAGGGTTAGGGTACGCGTTAGGGTTAGGGTAGTTATTAAACCTATCCCACTCTCTAGATACCCCTTAGCACGTCAAGGAATATTATTTGGGGGTCCAGCCATGGAGAAAAGTTTAGACACTAGGAGAAGATAAGGAACACACCCATTATCAAGAAATCACATTAGGATTCTCTTTTTAACCTGTTCCTTAAAACACTAGTGCTTAGGAAATCTATTGGAGGCAGAAGCAGTCAAGGGTAGCTTAGGGTTAGGGTTAGGGTTAGGGCTAGGGTTAGGACACGGCTTAGGGTACGGGTTCGGGTAAGGGTTCGTGTACGGCGTAGGGTATGGGTTTGGGTTAGGTTTAGGATTAGTTTGAAGGTTAGGGCTCGGTTTAGGGTACGGGTTAGGATTAGGGTTCGTGTTAGGGTTAGGGTAGGGGTTAGGGTTAGGGTACGCGTTAGGTTTAGGGTAGTTATTAAACCTATCCCACTCTCTAGATACCCCTTAGCACGTCAAGGAATATTATTTGGGGGTCCAGCCATGGAGAAGAGTTTAGACACTAGGAGAAGATAAGGAACACACCCATTATCCTGAAATCACATTAGGATTCTCTTTTTAACCTGTTCCTTAATACACTAGTGCTTAGGAAATGTATTGGAGGCAGAAGCAGTCAAGGGTAGCTTAGGGTTAGGGTTAGGGTTAGGGTTAGGGTTAGGGTACGGCTTAGGGTACGGGTTTGGGTACGGGTTCGTGTACGGCGTAGGGTATGGGTTAGGGTTAGGGTTAGGGTTAGTTTGAGGGTTAGGGCTCCGTTTAGGGTACGGGTTAGGATTAGGGTACGTGTTAGGGTTAGGGTAGGGGTTAGGGTTAGGGTACGCGTTAGGGTTAGGGTAGTTATTAAACCTATCCCACTCTCTAGATACCCCTTAGCACGTCAAGGAATATTATTTGGGGGTCCAGCCATGGAGAAGAGTTTAGACACTAGGAGAAGATAAGGAACACACCCATTATCAAGAAATCACATTAGGATTCTCTTTTTAACCTGTTCCTTAAAACACTAGTGCTTAGGAAATCTATTGGAGGCAGAAGCAGTCAAGGGTAGCTTAGGGTTACGGTTAGGGTTAGGGTACGGCTTAGGGTACTGGTTCGGGTAAGGGTTCGGGTACGGGTTCGGGTACGGCGTAGGGTATGGGTTAGGTTTAGGGTTAGGGTTAGTTTGAGGGTTAGGGCTCGGTTTAGGTTACGGGTTAGGATTAGGGTACGTGTTAGGGTTAGGGTAGGGGTTAGGGTTAGGGTACGCGTTAGGGTTAGGGTAGTTATTAAACCTATCCCACTCTCTAGATACCCCTTAGCACGTCAAGGAATATTATTTGGGGGTCCAGCCATGGAGAAGAGTTTAGACACTAGGAGAAGATAAGGAACACACCCATTATCAAGAAATCACATTAGGATTCTGTTTTTAACCTGTTCCTTAAAACACTAGTGCTTAGGAAATCTATTGGATGCAGAAGCAGTCAAGGGTAGCTTAGGGTTAGGGTTAGGTTTAGGGTTAGGGTTAGGTTTAGGGTTAGGGTTAGGGTACGGCTTAGTGTACGGGTTCGGGTATGGCGTAGGGTATGGGTTAGGGTTAGGGTTAGGGTTAGTTTGAGGGTTAGGGCTCGGTTTAGGTTACGGGTTAGGATTAGGGTACGTCTTAGGGTTAGGGTAGCGGTTAGGGTTAGGGTACGCGTTAGGGTTAGGGTAGTTATTAAACCTATCCCACTCTCTAGATAACCCTTAGCACGTCAAGGAATATTATTTGGGGGTCCAGCCATGGAGAAGAGTTTAGACACTAGGAGAAGATAAGGAACACACCCATTATCAAGAAATCACATTAGGATTCTCTTTTTAACCTGTTCCTTAAAACACTAGTGCTTAGGAAATCTATTGGAGGCAGAAGCAGTCAAGGGTAGCTTAGGGTTAGGGTTAGGGTTAGGGTTAGGGTTAGCTTTAGGGTACGGCTTAGGGTACGGGTTCGGGTACGGGTTCGGGTACGGCGTAGGGTATGGGTTAGGGTTAGGGTTAGGGTTAGTTTGAGGGTTAGGGCTCGGTTTAGGGTACGGGTTAGGATTAGGGTACGTGTTAGGGTTAGGGTACGCGTTAGGGTTAGGGTAGTTATTAAACCTATCCCACTCTCTAGATACCCCTTAGCACGTCAAGGAATATTATTTGGGTGTCCAGCCATGGAGAAGAGTTTAGACACTAGGAAAGATAAGAAACACACCCATTATCAAGAAATCACATTAGGATTCTCTTTTTAACCTGTTCCTTAATACACTAGTGCTTAAGAAATCTATTGGAGGCAGAAGCAGTCAAGGGTAGCTTAGGATTAGGGTTAGGGTTAGGGTTAGGTTTAGGGTACGGCTTAGGGTACGGGTTCGGGTACGGGTTCGGGTACGGGTTCGGGTACGGCGTAGGGTATGGGTTAGGTTTAGGGTTAGGGTTAGTTTGAGGGTTAGGGCTCGGTTTAGGGTACGGGTTAGGATTAGTGTACGTGTTAGGGTTAGGGTAGAGGTTAGGGTTAGGGTATGCGTTAGGGTTAGGGTAGTTATTAAACCTATCCCACTCTCTAGATACCCCTTAGCACGTCAAGGAATAGTATTTGGGTGGCCAGCCATGGAGAAGAGTTTAGACACTAGGAGAAGATAAGGAACACACCCATTATCAAGAAATCACATTAGGATTCTCTTTTTAACCTGTTCCTTAAAACACTAGTGCTTAGGAAATCTATTGGAGGCAGAAGCAGTCAAGGGTAGCTTAGGGTTAGGGTTAGGGTTATTGTTAGGGTAAGGCTTAGGGTACGGGTTCGGGTACGGCATAGGGTATGGGTTAGGGTTAGGGTTAGGTTTAGTTTGAGGGTTAGGGCTCGGTTTAGGGTACGGGTTAGGAGTAGGGTACGTGTTAGGGTTAGGGTAGGGGTTAGGGTTAGGGTACGCGTTAGGGTTAGGGTGGTTATTAAACCTAACCCACTCCCTAGATACCCCTTAGCACGTCAAGGAATATTATTTGGGGGTGCAGCCATGGAGAAGAGTTTAGACAGTAGGAGAAGATAAGGAACACACCCATTATCAAGAAATCACATTAGGATTCTCTCTTTAACCTGTTCCTTAAAACACTAGTGCTTAGGAAATCTATTGGAGGCAGAAGCAGTCAAGGGTAGCTTAGGGTTAGGGTTAGGGTTAGGGTTAGGGTTAGGGTTAGGGTTAGGGTACGGCTTAGGGTACGGGTTCGGGTACGGGTTCGTGTACGCTGTAGGGTATGGGTTAGGGTTAGGGTTAGGGTTAGTTTGAAGGTTAGGGCTCGGTTTAGGGTACGGGTTAGGATTAGGGTTCGTGTTAGGGTTAGGGTAGGGGTTAGGGTTAGGGTACGCATTAGGGTTAGGGTAGTTATTAAACCTATCCCACTCTCTAGATACCCCTTAACACGTCAAGGAATATTATTTGGGGGTCCAGCCATGGAGAAGTGTTTAGACACTAGGAGAAGATAAGGAACACACCCATTATCAAGAAATCACATTAGGATTCTCTTTTTAACCTGTTCCTTAAAACACTAGTGCTTAGGAAATCTATTGGAGGCAGAAGCAGTCAAGGGTAGCTTAGGGTTATGGTTTGGGTTAGGGTACGGCTTAGGGTACGGGTTCGGGTACGGGTTCGGGTACGGGTTTGGGTATGGCGTAGGATATGGGTTAGGGTTAGGGTTAGGGTTAGTTTGAGGGTTAGGGCTCGGTTTAGGGTACGGGTTAGGATTAGGGTACGTGTTAGGGTGAGGGTAGGGGTTAGGGTTAGGGTACGCGTTAGGGTTAGGGTAGTTATTAAACCTATCCCACTCTCTAGATACCCCTTAGCACGTCAAGGAATATTATTTGGGGGTCCAGCCATGGAGAAAAGTTTAGACACTAGGAGAAGATAAGGAACACACCCATTATCAAGAAATCACATTAGGATTCTCTTTTTAACCTGTTCCTTAAAACACTAGTGCTTAGGAAATCTATTGGAGGCAGAAGCAGTCAAGGGTAGCTTAGGGTTAGGGTTAGGGTTATTGTTAGGGTAAGGCTTATGGTACGCGTTCGGGTACGGCATAGGTTATGGGTTAGGGTTAGGGTTAGGGTTAGTTTGAGGGTTAGGGCTCGGTTTAGGGTACGGGTTAGGATTAGGGTACGTGTTAGGGTTAGGGTAGGGGTTAGGGTTAGGGTACGCGTTAGGGTTAGGGTAGTTATTAAACCTATCCCACTCCCTAGATACCCCTTAGCACGTCAAGGAATATTATTTGGGGGACCAGCCATGGAGAAGAGTTTAGACAGTAGGAGAAGATAAGGAACACACCCATTATCAAGAAATCACATTAGGATTCTCTTTTTAACCTGTTCCTTAAAACACTAGTGCTTAGGAAATCTATTGGAGGCAGAAGCAGTCAAGGGTAGCTTAGAGTTATGGTTAGGGTTAGGGTTATTGTTAGGGTAAGGCTTAGGGTACGGGTTCGGGTACGGTTTCGGGTACGGTATAGGGTATGGGTTAGGGTTAGGGTTAGGGTTAGTTTGAGGGTTAGGGCTCGGTTTAGGGTACGGGTTAGGATTAGGGTACGTGTTAGGGTTAGGGTAGGGGTTAGGGTTAGGGTATGCGTTAGGGTTAGGGTATTTATTAAACCTATCCCACTCTCTAGATACCCCTTAGCACGTCAAGGAATATTATTTGGGGGTCCAGCCATGGAGAAGAGTTTAGACACTAGGAGAAGATAAGGAACACACCCGTCATCAAGAAATCACATTAGGATTCTCTTTTTAACCTGTTCCTTAAAACACTAGTGCTTAGGAAATCTATTGGAGGCAGAAGCAGTCAAGGGTAGCTTAGGGTTAGGGTTAGGGTTAGGGTACGGCTTAGGGTACGGGTTCGTGTACGGGTTCGGGTACGGTTTTGGGTATGGCGTAGGATATTGGTTAGGGTTAGTGTTAGGGTTAGTTTGAGGGTTAGGGCTCGGTTTAGGGTACGGGTTAGGATTAGGGTACGTGTTAGGGTTAGGGTAGGGGTTAGGGTTAGAGTACGCGTTAGGGTTAGGGTAGTTATTAAACCTATCCCACTCTCTAGATACCCCTTAGCACGTCAAGGAATATTATTTGGGTGTCCAGCCATGGAGAAGAGTTTAGACACTAGGAGAAGATAAGGAACACAACCATTATCAAGAAATCACATTAGGATTCTCTTTTTAACCTGTTCCTTAAAACACTAGTGCTTAGGAAATCTATTGGAGACAGAAGCAGTCAAGGGTAGCTTAGGGTTAGGGTTAGGGTTAGGGCTAGAGTTAGGGTACGGCATAGGGTACGGGTTCGGGTACGGGTTCGTGTACGGCGTAGGGTATGGGTTAGAGTTAGGGTTAGGGTTAGTTTGAAGGTTAGGGCTCGGTTTAGGTTTCGGCTTAGGATTAGGGTACGTGTTAGGGTTAGGGTAGGGGTTAGGGTTATGGTACGCGTTAGGGTTAGGGTAGTTATTAAACCTATCCCACTCTCTAGATACCCCTTAGCACGTCAAGGAATATTATTTGGGGGTCCAGCCATGGAGAAGAGTTTAGACACTAGGAGAAGATAAGGAACACACCCATTATCAAGAAATCACATTAGGATTCTCTTTTTAACCTGTTCCTTAAAACACTTGTGCTTAGGAAATCTATTGGAGGCAGAAGCAGTCAAGGGTAGCTTAGGGTTAGGGTTAGGGTTAGGGTTAGGTTTAGGGTACGGCTTAGGGTACGGGTTCGTGTACGGGTTCGTGTACGGCGTAGGGTATGGGTTAGGGTTAGGGTTAGGGTTAGTTTGAAGGTTAGGGCTCGGTTTAGGGCACGGGTTAATATTAGGGTTCGTGTTAGGGTTAGGGTAGGGGTTAGGGTTAGGGTACGCGTTAAGGTTAGGGTAGTTATTAAACCTATCCCACTCTCTAGATACCCCTTAGCACGTCAAGGAATATTATTTGGGGGTCCAGCCATGGAGAAGAGTTTAGACACTAGGAGAAGATAAGGAACACACCCATTATCCTGAAATCACATTAGGATTCTCTTTTTAACCTGTTCCTTAAAACACTAGTGCTTAGGAAATCTATTGGAGGCAGAAGCAGTCAAGGGTAGCTTAGGGTTAGGGTTAGGGTTAGGGTTAGGGTTAGGGTACGGCTTAGGGTACGGGTTCGGGTACGGGTTCGCGTACGGCGTAGGGTATGGGTTAGGGTTAGGGTTAGGGTTAGTTTGAAGGTTAGGGCTCGGTTTAGGGCACGGGTTAGGATTAGGGTTCGTGTTAGGGTTAGGGTAGGGGTTAGGGTTAGGGTACGCGTTAGGGTTAGGGTGGTTATTAAACCTAACCCACTCCCTAGATACCCCTTAGCACGTCAAGGAATATTATTTGGGGGTGCAGCCATGGAGAAGAGTTTAGACAGTAGGAGAAGATAAGGAACACACCCATTATCAAGAAATCACATTAGGATTCTCTCTTTAACCTGTTCCTTAAAACACTAGTGCTTAGGAAATCTATTGGAGGCAGAAGCAGTCAAGGGTAGCTTAGGGTTAGGGTTAGGGTTAGGGTTAGGGTTAGGGTTAGGGTACGGCTTAGGGTACGGGTTCGGGTACGGGTTCGTGTACGCTGTAGGGTATGGGTTAGGGTTAGGGTTAGGGTTAGTTTGAAGGTTAGGGCTCGGTTTAGGGTACGGGTTAGGATTAGGGTTCGTGTTAGGGTTAGGGTAGGGGTTAGGGTTAGGGTACGCATTAGGGTTAGGGTAGTTATTAAACCTATCCCACTCTCTAGATACCCCTTAACACGTCAAGGAATATTATTTGGGGGTCCAGCCATGGAGAAGTGTTTAGACACTAGGAGAAGATAAGGAACACACCCATTATCAAGAAATCACATTAGGATTCTCTTTTTAACCTGTTCCTTAAAACACTAGTGCTTAGGAAATCTATTGGAGGCAGAAGCAGTCAAGGGTAGCTTAGGGTTATGGTTTGGGTTAGGGTACGGCTTAGGGTACGGGTTCGGGTACGGGTTCGGGTACGGGTTTGGGTATGGCGTAGGATATGGGTTAGGGTTAGGGTTAGGGTTAGTTTGAGGGTTAGGGCTCGGTTTAGGGTACGGGTTAGGATTAGGGTACGTGTTAGGGTGAGGGTAGGGGTTAGGGTTAGGGTACGCGTTAGGGTTAGGGTAGTTATTAAACCTATCCCACTCTCTAGATACCCCTTAGCACGTCAAGGAATATTATTTGGGGGTCCAGCCATGGAGAAAAGTTTAGACACTAGGAGAAGATAAGGAACACACCCATTATCAAGAAATCACATTAGGATTCTCTTTTTAACCTGTTCCTTAAAACACTAGTGCTTAGGAAATCTATTGGAGGCAGAAGCAGTCAAGGGTAGCTTAGGGTTAGGGTTAGGGTTAGGGCTAGGGTTAGGACACGGCTTAGGGTACGGGTTCGGGTAAGGGTTCGTGTACGGCGTAGGGTATGGGTTTGGGTTAGGTTTAGGATTAGTTTGAAGGTTAGGGCTCGGTTTAGGGTACGGGTTAGGATTAGGGTTCGTGTTAGGGTTAGGGTAGGGGTTAGGGTTAGGGTACGCGTTAGGTTTAGGGTAGTTATTAAACCTATCCCACTCTCTAGATACCCCTTAGCACGTCAAGGAATATTATTTGGGGGTCCAGCCATGGAGAAGAGTTTAGACACTAGGAGAAGATAAGGAACACACCCATTATCCTGAAATCACATTAGGATTCTCTTTTTAACCTGTTCCTTAATACACTAGTGCTTAGGAAATGTATTGGAGGCAGAAGCAGTCAAGGGTAGCTTAGGGTTAGGGTTAGGGTTAGGGTTAGGGTTAGGGTACGGCTTAGGGTACGGGTTTGGGTACGGGTTCGTGTACGGCGTAGGGTATGGGTTAGGGTTAGGGTTAGGGTTAGTTTGAGGGTTAGGGCTCCGTTTAGGGTACGGGTTAGGATTAGGGTACGTGTTAGGGTTAGGGTAGGGGTTAGGGTTAGGGTACGCGTTAGGGTTAGGGTAGTTATTAAACCTATCCCACTCTCTAGATACCCCTTAGCACGTCAAGGAATATTATTTGGGGGTCCAGCCATGGAGAAGAGTTTAGACACTAGGAGAAGATAAGGAACACACCCATTATCAAGAAATCACATTAGGATTCTCTTTTTAACCTGTTCCTTAAAACACTAGTGCTTAGGAAATCTATTGGAGGCAGAAGCAGTCAAGGGTAGCTTAGGGTTACGGTTAGGGTTAGGGTACGGCTTAGGGTACTGGTTCGGGTAAGGGTTCGGGTACGGGTTCGGGTACGGCGTAGGGTATGGGTTAGGTTTAGGGTTAGGGTTAGTTTGAGGGTTAGGGCTCGGTTTAGGTTACGGGTTAGGATTAGGGTACGTGTTAGGGTTAGGGTAGGGGTTAGGGTTAGGGTACGCGTTAGGGTTAGGGTAGTTATTAAACCTATCCCACTCTCTAGATACCCCTTAGCACGTCAAGGAATATTATTTGGGGGTCCAGCCATGGAGAAGAGTTTAGACACTAGGAGAAGATAAGGAACACACCCATTATCAAGAAATCACATTAGGATTCTGTTTTTAACCTGTTCCTTAAAACACTAGTGCTTAGGAAATCTATTGGATGCAGAAGCAGTCAAGGGTAGCTTAGGGTTAGGGTTAGGTTTAGGGTTAGGGTTAGGTTTAGGGTTAGGGTTAGGGTACGGCTTAGTGTACGGGTTCGGGTATGGCGTAGGGTATGGGTTAGGGTTAGGGTTAGGGTTAGTTTGAGGGTTAGGGCTCGGTTTAGGTTACGGGTTAGGATTAGGGTACGTCTTAGGGTTAGGGTAGCGGTTAGGGTTAGGGTACGCGTTAGGGTTAGGGTAGTTATTAAACCTATCCCACTCTCTAGATAACCCTTAGCACGTCAAGGAATATTATTTGGGGGTCCAGCCATGGAGAAGAGTTTAGACACTAGGAGAAGATAAGGAACACACCCATTATCAAGAAATCACATTAGGATTCTCTTTTTAACCTGTTCCTTAAAACACTAGTGCTTAGGAAATCTATTGGAGGCAGAAGCAGTCAAGGGTAGCTTAGGGTTAGGGTTAGGGTTAGGGTTAGGGTTAGCTTTAGGGTACGGCTTAGGGTACGGGTTCGGGTACGGGTTCGGGTACGGCGTAGGGTATGGGTTAGGGTTAGGGTTAGGGTTAGTTTGAGGGTTAGGGCTCGGTTTAGGGTACGGGTTAGGATTAGGGTACGTGTTAGGGTTAGGGTACGCGTTAGGGTTAGGGTAGTTATTAAACCTATCCCACTCTCTAGATACCCCTTAGCACGTCAAGGAATATTATTTGGGTGTCCAGCCATGGAGAAGAGTTTAGACACTAGGAAAGATAAGAAACACACCCATTATCAAGAAATCACATTAGGATTCTCTTTTTAACCTGTTCCTTAATACACTAGTGCTTAAGAAATCTATTGGAGGCAGAAGCAGTCAAGGGTAGCTTAGGATTAGGGTTAGGGTTAGGGTTAGGTTTAGGGTACGGCTTAGGGTACGGGTTCGGGTACGGGTTCGGGTACGGGTTCGGGTACGGCGTAGGGTATGGGTTAGGTTTAGGGTTAGGGTTAGTTTGAGGGTTAGGGCTCGGTTTAGGGTACGGGTTAGGATTAGTGTACGTGTTAGGGTTAGGGTAGAGGTTAGGGTTAGGGTATGCGTTAGGGTTAGGGTAGTTATTAAACCTATCCCACTCTCTAGATACCCCTTAGCACGTCAAGGAATAGTATTTGGGTGGCCAGCCATGGAGAAGAGTTTAGACACTAGGAGAAGATAAGGAACACACCCATTATCAAGAAATCACATTAGGATTCTCTTTTTAACCTGTTCCTTAAAACACTAGTGCTTAGGAAATCTATTGGAGGCAGAAGCAGTCAAGGGTAGCTTAGGGTTAGGGTTAGGGTTATTGTTAGGGTAAGGCTTAGGGTACGGGTTCGGGTACGGCATAGGGTATGGGTTAGGGTTAGGGTTAGGTTTAGTTTGAGGGTTAGGGCTCGGTTTAGGGTACGGGTTAGGAGTAGGGTACGTGTTAGGGTTAGGGTAGGGGTTAGGGTTAGGGTACGCGTTAGGGTTAGGGTGGTTATTAAACCTAACCCACTCCCTAGATACCCCTTAGCACGTCAAGGAATATTATTTGGGGGTGCAGCCATGGAGAAGAGTTTAGACAGTAGGAGAAGATAAGGAACACACCCATTATCAAGAAATCACATTAGGATTCTCTCTTTAACCTGTTCCTTAAAACACTAGTGCTTAGGAAATCTATTGGAGGCAGAAGCAGTCAAGGGTAGCTTAGGGTTAGGGTTAGGGTTAGGGTTAGGGTTAGGGTTAGGGTTAGGGTACGGCTTAGGGTACGGGTTCGGGTACGGGTTCGTGTACGCTGTAGGGTATGGGTTAGGGTTAGGGTTAGGGTTAGTTTGAAGGTTAGGGCTCGGTTTAGGGTACGGGTTAGGATTAGGGTTCGTGTTAGGGTTAGGGTAGGGGTTAGGGTTAGGGTACGCATTAGGGTTAGGGTAGTTATTAAACCTATCCCACTCTCTAGATACCCCTTAACACGTCAAGGAATATTATTTGGGGGTCCAGCCATGGAGAAGTGTTTAGACACTAGGAGAAGATAAGGAACACACCCATTATCAAGAAATCACATTAGGATTCTCTTTTTAACCTGTTCCTTAAAACACTAGTGCTTAGGAAATCTATTGGAGGCAGAAGCAGTCAAGGGTAGCTTAGGGTTATGGTTTGGGTTAGGGTACGGCTTAGGGTACGGGTTCGGGTACGGGTTCGGGTACGGGTTTGGGTATGGCGTAGGATATGGGTTAGGGTTAGGGTTAGGGTTAGTTTGAGGGTTAGGGCTCGGTTTAGGGTACGGGTTAGGATTAGGGTACGTGTTAGGGTGAGGGTAGGGGTTAGGGTTAGGGTACGCGTTAGGGTTAGGGTAGTTATTAAACCTATCCCACTCTCTAGATACCCCTTAGCACGTCAAGGAATATTATTTGGGGGTCCAGCCATGGAGAAAAGTTTAGACACTAGGAGAAGATAAGGAACACACCCATTATCAAGAAATCACATTAGGATTCTCTTTTTAACCTGTTCCTTAAAACACTAGTGCTTAGGAAATCTATTGGAGGCAGAAGCAGTCAAGGGTAGCTTAGGGTTAGGGTTAGGGTTATTGTTAGGGTAAGGCTTATGGTACGCGTTCGGGTACGGCATAGGTTATGGGTTAGGGTTAGGGTTAGGGTTAGTTTGAGGGTTAGGGCTCGGTTTAGGGTACGGGTTAGGATTAGGGTACGTGTTAGGGTTAGGGTAGGGGTTAGGGTTAGGGTACGCGTTAGGGTTAGGGTAGTTATTAAACCTATCCCACTCCCTAGATACCCCTTAGCACGTCAAGGAATATTATTTGGGGGACCAGCCATGGAGAAGAGTTTAGACAGTAGGAGAAGATAAGGAACACACCCATTATCAAGAAATCACATTAGGATTCTCTTTTTAACCTGTTCCTTAAAACACTAGTGCTTAGGAAATCTATTGGAGGCAGAAGCAGTCAAGGGTAGCTTAGAGTTATGGTTAGGGTTAGGGTTATTGTTAGGGTAAGGCTTAGGGTACGGGTTCGGGTACGGTTTCGGGTACGGTATAGGGTATGGGTTAGGGTTAGGGTTAGGGTTAGTTTGAGGGTTAGGGCTCGGTTTAGGGTACGGGTTAGGATTAGGGTACGTGTTAGGGTTAGGGTAGGGGTTAGGGTTAGGGTATGCGTTAGGGTTAGGGTATTTATTAAACCTATCCCACTCTCTAGATACCCCTTAGCACGTCAAGGAATATTATTTGGGGGTCCAGCCATGGAGAAGAGTTTAGACACTAGGAGAAGATAAGGAACACACCCGTCATCAAGAAATCACATTAGGATTCTCTTTTTAACCTGTTCCTTAAAACACTAGTGCTTAGGAAATCTATTGGAGGCAGAAGCAGTCAAGGGTAGCTTAGGGTTAGGGTTAGGGTTAGGGTACGGCTTAGGGTACGGGTTCGTGTACGGGTTCGGGTACGGTTTTGGGTATGGCGTAGGATATTGGTTAGGGTTAGTGTTAGGGTTAGTTTGAGGGTTAGGGCTCGGTTTAGGGTACGGGTTAGGATTAGGGTACGTGTTAGGGTTAGGGTAGGGGTTAGGGTTAGAGTACGCGTTAGGGTTAGGGTAGTTATTAAACCTATCCCACTCTCTAGATACCCCTTAGCACGTCAAGGAATATTATTTGGGTGTCCAGCCATGGAGAAGAGTTTAGACACTAGGAGAAGATAAGGAACACAACCATTATCAAGAAATCACATTAGGATTCTCTTTTTAACCTGTTCCTTAAAACACTAGTGCTTAGGAAATCTATTGGAGACAGAAGCAGTCAAGGGTAGCTTAGGGTTAGGGTTAGGGTTAGGGCTAGAGTTAGGGTACGGCATAGGGTACGGGTTCGGGTACGGGTTCGTGTACGGCGTAGGGTATGGGTTAGAGTTAGGGTTAGGGTTAGTTTGAAGGTTAGGGCTCGGTTTAGGTTTCGGCTTAGGATTAGGGTACGTGTTAGGGTTAGGGTAGGGGTTAGGGTTATGGTACGCGTTAGGGTTAGGGTAGTTATTAAACCTATCCCACTCTCTAGATACCCCTTAGCACGTCAAGGAATATTATTTGGGGGTCCAGCCATGGAGAAGAGTTTAGACACTAGGAGAAGATAAGGAACACACCCATTATCAAGAAATCACATTAGGATTCTCTTTTTAACCTGTTCCTTAAAACACTTGTGCTTAGGAAATCTATTGGAGGCAGAAGCAGTCAAGGGTAGCTTAGGGTTAGGGTTAGGGTTAGGGTTAGGTTTAGGGTACGGCTTAGGGTACGGGTTCGTGTACGGGTTCGTGTACGGCGTAGGGTATGGGTTAGGGTTAGGGTTAGGGTTAGTTTGAAGGTTAGGGCTCGGTTTAGGGCACGGGTTAATATTAGGGTTCGTGTTAGGGTTAGGGTAGGGGTTAGGGTTAGGGTACGCGTTAAGGTTAGGGTAGTTATTAAACCTATCCCACTCTCTAGATACCCCTTAGCACGTCAAGGAATATTATTTGGGGGTCCAGCCATGGAGAAGAGTTTAGACACTAGGAGAAGATAAGGAACACACCCATTATCCTGAAATCACATTAGGATTCTCTTTTTAACCTGTTCCTTAAAACACTAGTGCTTAGGAAATCTATTGGAGGCAGAAGCAGTCAAGGGTAGCTTAGGGTTAGGGTTAGGGTTAGGGTTAGGGTTAGGGTACGGCTTAGGGTACGGGTTCGGGTACGGGTTCGCGTACGGCGTAGGGTATGGGTTAGGGTTAGGGTTAGGGTTAGTTTGAAGGTTAGGGCTCGGTTTAGGGCACGGGTTAGGATTAGGGTTCGTGTTAGGGTTAGGGTAGGGGTTAGGGTTAGGGTACGCGTTAAGCTTAGGGTAGTTATTAAACCTATCCCACTCTCTAGATACCCCTTAGCACGTCAAGGAATATTATTTGGGGGTCCAGCCATGGAGAAGAGTTTAGACACTAGGAGAAGATAAGGAACACACCCATTATCCTGAAATCACATTAGGATTCTCTTTTTAACCTGTTCCTTAATACACTAGTGCTTAGGAAATCTATTGGAGGCAGAAGCAGTCAAGGGTAGCTTAGGGTTAGGGTTAGGGTTAGGGTTAGGTTTAGGGTACGGCTTAGGGTACGGGTTCGGGTAAGGGTTCGGGTACGGCGTAGGGTATGGGTTAGGGTTAGGGTTAGGGTTAATTTGAGGGTTAGGGCTCGGTTTAGGTTACGGGTTAGGATTCGTGTACGTGTTAGGGTTAAGGTAGAGGTTAGGGTTAGGGTACGCGTTAGGGTAAGGGTAGTTATTAAACCTATCCCACTCTCTAGATACCCCTTAGCACGTCAAGGAATATTATTTGGGGGTCCAGCCATGGAGAAGAGTTTAGACACTAGGAGAAGATAAGGAACACACCCATTATCAAGAAATCACATTAGGATTCTCTTTTTAACCTGTTCCTTAAAACACTAGTGCTTACGAAATCTATTGGAGGCAGAAGCAGTCAAGCGTAGCTTAGAGTTATGGTTAGGGTTAGGGTTATTGTTAGGGTAAGGCTTAGGGTACGGGTTCGGGTACGGTTTCGGGTACGGTATAGGGTATGGGTTAGGGTTAGGTTTAGGGTTAGTTTGAGGGTTAGGGCTCGGTTTAGGGTACGGGTTAGGATTAGGGTACGTGTTAGGGTTAGGGTAGGGGTTAGGGTTAGAGTACGCGTTAAGGTTAGGGTAGTTATTAAACCTATCCCACTCTCTAGATACCCCTTAGCACGTCAAGGAATATTATTTGGGGGTCCAGCCATGGAGAAGAGTTTAGACACTAGGAGAAGATAAGGAACACACCCATTATCAAGAAATCACATTAGGATTCTCTTTTTAACCTGTTCCTTAAAACACTTGTGCTTAGGAAATCTATTGGAGGCAGAAGCAGTCAAGGGTAGCTTAGGTTTAGGGTTAGGGTTAGGGTTAGGGTTAGCTTTAGGGTACGACTTAGTGTACGGGTTCGGGTACGGCGTATGGTATGGGTTAGGGTTAGGGTTAGGTTTAGTTTGAGGGTTAGGGATCGGTTTAGGGTACGGGTTAGGATTAGGGTTCGTGTTAGGGTTAGGGTACGCGTTAGGGTTAGGGTAGTTATTAAACCTATCCCACTCTCTAGATACCCCTTAGCACATCAAGGGATATTATTTGGGGGTCCAGGCATGGAGAAGAGTTTAGACACTAGGAGAAGATAAGGAACACACCCATTATCCTGAAATCACAATAGGATTCTCTTTTTAACCTGTTCCTTAATACACAAGTGCTTAGGAAATCTATTGGAGGCAGAAGCAGTCAAGGGTAGCTTAGGGCTAGGGTTAGGGTTAGGGTTAGGGTTAGTGTTAGGGTTAGGGTTAGGGTACGGCTTAGGGTACGGGTTCGGGTACGGGTTCGGGTACGGCGTAGGGTATGGTTTAGGGTTAGGGTTAGGGTTAGTTTGAGGGTTAGGGCTCGGTTTAGTTTACGGGTTAGGATTAGTGTACGTGTTAAGGTTAGGGTAGAGGTTAGGGTTAGGGTACGCGTTAACGTTAGGGTAGTTATTAAACCTATCCCACTCTCTAGATACCCCTTAGCACGTCAAGGAATATTATTTGGGGGTCCAGCCATGGAGAAGAGTTTAGACACTAGGAGAAGATAAGGAACACACCCATTATCAAGAAATCACATTAGGATTCTCTTTTTAACCTGTTCCTTAAAACACTAGTGCTTAGGAAATCTATTGGAGGCAGAAGCAGTCAAGGGTAGCTTAGGGTTAGGGTTAGGGTTACGGTTAGGTTTAGGGTACGGCTTAGGGTAAGGGTTCGGGTATGGGTTCGGGTACGGCGTAGGTTATGGGTTAGGGTTAGGGTTAGGGTTAGTTTGAGGGTTAGGGCTCGGTTTAGGGTACGGGTTAGGATTAGTGTACGTGTTAGGGTTAGGGTAGAGGTTAGGGTTAGGGTATGCGTTAGGGTTCGGGTAGTTATTAAACCTATCCCACTCTCTAGATACCCCTTAGCACGTCAAGGAATATTATTTGGGGGTCCAGCCATGGAGAAGAGTTTAGACACTAGGAGAAGATAAGGAACACACCCATTATCCTGAAATCACATTAGGATTCTCTTTTTAACCTGTTCCTTAATACACTAGTGCTTAGGAAATCTATTGGAGGCAGAAGCAGTCAAGGGTAGCTTAGGGTTAGGGTTAGGGTTAGGGTTATTGTTAGGGTACGGCTTAGGGTACGGGTTCGGGTACGGGTTCGGGTAGGGCGTAGGGTATGGGTTAGGGTTAGGGTTAGGGTTAGTTTGAGGGTTAGGGCTCGGTTTAGTGTACGGGTTAGGATTAGTGTACGTGTTAGGGTTAGGGTAGAGGTTAGGGTTAGGGTATGCGTTAGGGTTAGGGTAGTTATTAAACCTATCCCACTCTCTAGATACCCCTTAGCACGTCAAGGAATATTATTTGGGGGTCCAGCCATGGAGAAGAGTTTAGACACTAGGAGAAGATAAGGAACACACCCATTATCAAGAAATCACATTAGGATTCTCTTTTTAACCTGTTCCTTAAAACACTAGTGCTTAGGAAATCTATTGGAGGCAGAAGCAGTCAAGGGTAGCTTAGGGTTAGGGTTAGGGTTAGGGCTAGGGTTAGGACACGGCTTAGGGTACGGGTTCGGGTACGGGTTCGTGTACGGCGTAGGGTATGGGTTTGGGTTAGTGTTAGGGTTAGTTTGAAGGTTAGGGCTCGGTTTAGGGTACGGGTTAGGATTAGGGTTCGTGTTAGGGTTAGGGTAGGGGTTAGGGTTAGGGTACGCGTTAGGGTTAGGGTAGTTATTAAACCTATCCCACTCTCTAGATACCCCTTAGCACGTCAAGGAATATTATTTGGGGGTCCAGCCATGGAGAAGAGTTTAGACACTAGGAGAAGATAAAGAACACACCCATTATCCTGAAATCACATTAGGATTCTCTATTTAACCTGTTCCTTAATACACTAGTGCTTAGGAAATCTATTGGAGGCAGAAGTAGTCAAGGGTAGCTTAGGGTTAGGGTTACGGTTAGGGTTAGGGTTAGGGTAAGGCTTAGGGTACGGGTTCGGGTACGGCGTAGGGTATGGGTTAGGGTTAGGGTTAGGGTTAGTTTGAGGTTTAGGGCTCGGTTTAGGGTACGGGTTAGGATTAGGGTACGTGTTAGGGTTAGGGTAGGGGTTAGGGTTAGGGTACGCGTTAGGGTTAGGGTAGTTATTAAACCTATCCCACTCTCTAGATACCCCTTAGCACGTCAAGTAATATTATTTGGGGGTCCAGCCATGGAGAAGAGTTTAGACACTAGGAGAAGATAAGGAACACACCCATTATCAAGAAATCACATTAGGATTCTCTTTTTAAACTGTTCCTTAAAACACTAGTGCTTAGGAAATCTATTGGAGGCAGAAGCAGTCAAGGGTAGCTTAGGGTTAGGGTTAGGGTTAGGGTACGGCTTAGGGTACGGGTTCGGGAACGGGTTCGGGTACGGGTTCGGGTACGGCGTAGGGTATGGGTTAGGTTTAGGGTTAGGGTTAGTTTGAGGGTTAGGGCTCGGTTTAGGTTACGGGTTAGGATTAGGGTACGTGTTAGGGTTAGGGTAGGGGTTAGGGTTAGGGTACGCGTTAGGGTTAGGGTAGTTATTAAACCTATCCCACTCTCTAGATACCCCTTAGCACGTCAAGGAATATTATTTGGGGGTCCAGCCATGGAGAAGAGTTTAGACACTAGGAGAAGATAAGGAACACACCCATTATCAAGAAATCACATTAGGATTCTCTTTTTAACCTGTTCCTTAAAACACTAGTGCTTAGGAAATCTATTGGAGGCAAAGCAGTCAAGGGTAGCTTAGGGTTAGGGTTAGGGTTATTGTTAGGGTAAGGCTTAGGGTACGGGTTCGGGTACGGCATAGGGTATGGGTTAGGGTTAGGGTTAGGGTTAGTTTGAGGGTTAGGGCTCGGTTTAGGGTACGGGTTAGGATTAGGGTACGTGTTAGGTTTATGGTAGGGGTTAGGGTTAGGGTACGCGTTAGGGTTAGGGTAGTTATTAAACCTATCCCACTCCCTAGATGCCCCTTAGCACGTCAAGGAATATTATTTGGGGGACCAGCCATGGAGAAGAGTTTAGACACTAGGAGAAGATAAGGAACACACCCATTATCAAGAAATCACATTAGGATTCTCTTTTTAACCTGTTCCTTAAAACACTAGTGCTTAGGAAATCTATTGGAGGCAGAAGCAGTCAAGGGTAGCTTAGGGTTAGGGTTAGGGTTACGGTTAGGTTTAGGGTACGGCTTAGGGTAAGGGTTCGGGTATGGGTTCGGGTACGGCGTAGGTTATGGGTTAGGGTTAGGGTTAGGGTTAGTTTGAGGGTTAGGGCTCGGTTTAGGGTACGGGTTAGGATTAGTGTACGTGTTAGGGTTAGGGTAGAGGTTAGGGTTAGGGTATGCGTTAGGGTTCGGGTAGTTATTAAACCTATCCCACTCTCTAGATACCCCTTAGCACGTCAAGGAATATTATTTGGGGGTCCAGCCATGGAGAAGAGTTTAGACACTAGGAGAAGATAAGGAACACACCCATTATCCTGAAATCACATTAGGATTCTCTTTTTAACCTGTTCCTTAATACACTAGTGCTTAGGAAATCTATTGGAGGCAGAAGCAGTCAAGGGTAGCTTAGGGTTAGGGTTAGGGTTAGGGTTATTGTTAGGGTACGGCTTAGGGTACGGGTTCGGGTACGGGTTCGGGTAGGGCGTAGGGTATGGGTTAGGGTTAGGGTTAGGGTTAGTTTGAGGGTTAGGGCTCGGTTTAGTGTACGGGTTAGGATTAGTGTACGTGTTAGGGTTAGGGTAGAGGTTAGGGTTAGGGTATGCGTTAGGGTTAGGGTAGTTATTAAACCTATCCCACTCTCTAGATACCCCTTAGCACGTCAAGGAATATTATTTGGGGGTCCAGCCATGGAGAAGAGTTTAGACACTAGGAGAAGATAAGGAACACACCCATTATCAAGAAATCACATTAGGATTCTCTTTTTAACCTGTTCCTTAAAACACTAGTGCTTAGGAAATCTATTGGAGGCAGAAGCAGTCAAGGGTAGCTTAGGGTTAGGGTTAGGGTTAGGGCTAGGGTTAGGACACGGCTTAGGGTACGGGTTCGGGTACGGGTTCGTGTACGGCGTAGGGTATGGGTTTGGGTTAGTGTTAGGGTTAGTTTGAAGGTTAGGGCTCGGTTTAGGGTACGGGTTAGGATTAGGGTTCGTGTTAGGGTTAGGGTAGGGGTTAGGGTTAGGGTACGCGTTAGGGTTAGGGTAGTTATTAAACCTATCCCACTCTCTAGATACCCCTTAGCACGTCAAGGAATATTATTTGGGGGTCCAGCCATGGAGAAGAGTTTAGACACTAGGAGAAGATAAAGAACACACCCATTATCCTGAAATCACATTAGGATTCTCTATTTAACCTGTTCCTTAATACACTAGTGCTTAGGAAATCTATTGGAGGCAGAAGTAGTCAAGGGTAGCTTAGGGTTAGGGTTACGGTTAGGGTTAGGGTTAGGGTAAGGCTTAGGGTACGGGTTCGGGTACGGCGTAGGGTATGGGTTAGGGTTAGGGTTAGGGTTAGTTTGAGGTTTAGGGCTCGGTTTAGGGTACGGGTTAGGATTAGGGTACGTGTTAGGGTTAGGGTAGGGGTTAGGGTTAGGGTACGCGTTAGGGTTAGGGTAGTTATTAAACCTATCCCACTCTCTAGATACCCCTTAGCACGTCAAGTAATATTATTTGGGGGTCCAGCCATGGAGAAGAGTTTAGACACTAGGAGAAGATAAGGAACACACCCATTATCAAGAAATCACATTAGGATTCTCTTTTTAAACTGTTCCTTAAAACACTAGTGCTTAGGAAATCTATTGGAGGCAGAAGCAGTCAAGGGTAGCTTAGGGTTAGGGTTAGGGTTAGGGTACGGCTTAGGGTACGGGTTCGGGAACGGGTTCGGGTACGGGTTCGGGTACGGCGTAGGGTATGGGTTAGGTTTAGGGTTAGGGTTAGTTTGAGGGTTAGGGCTCGGTTTAGGTTACGGGTTAGGATTAGGGTACGTGTTAGGGTTAGGGTAGGGGTTAGGGTTAGGGTACGCGTTAGGGTTAGGGTAGTTATTAAACCTATCCCACTCTCTAGATACCCCTTAGCACGTCAAGGAATATTATTTGGGGGTCCAGCCATGGAGAAGAGTTTAGACACTAGGAGAAGATAAGGAACACACCCATTATCAAGAAATCACATTAGGATTCTCTTTTTAACCTGTTCCTTAAAACACTAGTGCTTAGGAAATCTATTGGAGGCAAAGCAGTCAAGGGTAGCTTAGGGTTAGGGTTAGGGTTATTGTTAGGGTAAGGCTTAGGGTACGGGTTCGGGTACGGCATAGGGTATGGGTTAGGGTTAGGGTTAGGGTTAGTTTGAGGGTTAGGGCTCGGTTTAGGGTACGGGTTAGGATTAGGGTACGTGTTAGGTTTATGGTAGGGGTTAGGGTTAGGGTACGCGTTAGGGTTAGGGTAGTTATTAAACCTATCCCACTCCCTAGATGCCCCTTAGCACGTCAAGGAATATTATTTGGGGGACCAGCCATGGAGAAGAGTTTAGACACTAGGAGAAGATAAGGAACACACCCATTATCAAGAAATCACATTAGGATTCTCTTTTTAACCTGTTCCTTAAAACACTAGTGCTTAGGAAATCTATTGGAGGCAGAAGCAGTCAAGGGTAGCTTAGGGTTAGGGTTAGGGTTAGGGCTAGAGTTAGGGTACGGCATAGGGTACGGGTTCGGGTACGGGTTCGTGTACGGCGTAGGGTATGGGTTAGAGTTAGGGTTAGGGTTAGTTTGAAGGTTAGGGCTCGGTTTAGGTTTCGGCTTAGGATTAGGGTACGTGTTAGGGTTAGGGTAGGGGTTAGGGTTATGGTACGCGTTAGGGTTAGGGTAGTTATTAAACCTATCCCACTCTCTAGATACCCCTTAGCACGTCAAGGAATATTATTTGGGGGTCCAGCCATGGAGAAGAGTTTAGACACTAGGAGAAGATAAGGAACACACCCATTATCAAGAAATCACATTAGGATTCTCTTTTTAACCTGTTCCTTAAAACACTTGTGCTTAGGAAATCTATTGGAGGCAGAAGCAGTCAAGGGTAGCTTAGGTTTAGGGTTAGGGTTAGGGTTAGGGTTAGCTTTAGGGTACGACTTAGTGTACGGGTTCGGGTACGGGTTCGGGTACGGCGTATGGTATGGGTTAGGGTTAGGGTTAGGTTTAGTTTGAGGGTTAGGGATCGGTTTAGGGTACGGGTTAGGATTAGGGTACGTGTTAGGGTTAGGGTACGCGTTAGGGTTAGGGTAGTTATTAAACCTATCCCACTCTCTAGATACCCCTTAGCACGTCAAGGGATATTATTTGGGGGTCCAGCCATGGAGAAGAGTTTAGACACTAGGAGAAGATAAGGAACACACCCATTATCCTGAAATCACAATAGGATTCTCTTTTTAACCTGTTCCTTAATACACAAGTGCTTAGGAAATCTATTGGAGGCAGAAGCAGTCAAGGGTAGCTTAGGGCTAGGGTTAGGGTTAGGGTTAGGGTTAGCGTTAGGGTTAGGGTTAGGGTACGGCTTAGGGTACGGGTTCGGGTACGGGTTCGGGTACGGCGTAGGGTATGGTTTAGGGTTAGGGTTAGGGTTAGTTTGAGGGTTAGGGCTCGGTTTAGGTTACGGGTTAGGATTAGTGTACGTGTTAAGGTTAGGGTAGAGGTTAGGGTTAGGGTACGCGTTAACGTTAGGGTAGTTATTAAACCTATCCCACTCTCTAGATACCCCTTAGCACGTCAAGGAATATTATTTGGGGGTCCAGCCATGGAGAAGAGTTTAGACACTAGGAGAAGATAAGGAACACACCCATTATCAAGAAATCACATTAGGATTCTCTTTTTAACCTGTTCCTTAAAACACTAGTGCTTAGGAAATCTATTGGAGGCAGAAGCAGTCAAGGGTAGCTTAGGGTTAGGGTTAGGGTTAGGGCTAGAGTTAGGGTACGGCATAGGGTACGGGTTCGGGTACGGGTTCGTGTACGGCGTAGGGTATGGGTTAGAGTTAGGGTTAGGGTTAGTTTGAAGGTTAGGGCTCGGTTTAGGTTTCGGCTTAGGATTAGGGTACGTGTTAGGGTTAGGGTAGGGGTTAGGGTTATGGTACGCGTTAGGGTTAGGGTAGTTATTAAACCTATCCCACTCTCTAGATACCCCTTAGCACGTCAAGGAATATTATTTGGGGGTCCAGCCATGGAGAAGAGTTTAGACACTAGGAGAAGATAAGGAACACACCCATTATCAAGAAATCACATTAGGATTCTCTTTTTAACCTGTTCCTTAAAACACTTGTGCTTAGGAAATATATTGGAGGCAGAAGCAGTCAAGGGTAGCTTAGGTTTAGGGTTAGGGTTAGGGTTAGGGTTAGCTTTAGGGTACGACTTAGTGTACGGGTTCGGGTACGGCGTATGGTATGGGTTAGGGTTAGGGTTAGGTTTAGTTTGAGGGTTAGGGTTCGTTTTAGGGTACGGGTTAGGATTAGGGTACGTGTTAGGGTTAGGGTACGCGTTAGGGTTAGGGTAGTTATTAAACCTATCCCACTCTCTAGATACCCCTTAGCACGTCAAGGGATATTATTTGGGGGTCCAGGCATGGAGAAGAGTTTAGACACTAGGAGAAGATAAGGAAAACACCCATTATCCTGAAATCACAATAGGATTCTCTTTTTAACCTGTTCCTTAATACACAAGTGCTTAGGAAATCTATTGGAGGCAGAAGCAGTCAAGGGTAACTTAGGGCTAGGGTTAGGGTTAGGGTTAGGGTTAGTGTTAGGGTTAGGGTTAGGGTACGGCTTAGGGTACGGGTTCGGGTACGGGTTCGGGTACGGCGTAGGGTATGGTTTAGGGTTAGGGTTAGGGTTAGTTTGAGGGTTAGGGCTCGGTTTAGGTTACGGGTTAGGATTAGTGTACGTGTTAAGGTTAGGGTAGAGGTTAGGGTTAGGGTACGCGTTAACGTTAGGGTAGTTATTAAATCTATCCCACTCTCTAGATACCCCTTAGCACGTCAAGGAATATTATTTGGGGGTCCAGCCATGGAGAAGAGTTTAGACACTAGGAGAAGATAAGGAACACACCCATTATCAAGAAATCACATTAGGATTCTCTTTTTAACCTGTTCCTTAAAACACTAGTGCTTAGGAAATCTATTGGAGGCAGAAGCAGTCAAGGGTAGCTTAGGGTTAGGGTTAGGGTTAGGGTTAGGTTTAGGGTACGGCTTAGGGTAAGGGTTCGGGTATGGGTTCGGGTACGGCGTAGGTTATGGGTTAGGGTTAGGGTTAGGGTTGGTTTGAGGGTTAGGGCTCGGTTTAGGGTACGGGTTAGGATTAGTGTACGTGTTAGGGTTAGGGTAGAGGTTAGGGTTAGGGTATGCGTTAGGGTTCGGGTAGTTATTAAACCTATCCCACTATCTAGATACCCCTTAGCACGTCAAGGAATATTATTTGGGGGTCCAGCCATGGAGAAGAGTTTAGACACTAGGAGAAGATAAGGAACACACCCATTATCCTGAAATCACATTAGGATTCTCTTTTTAACCTGTTCCTTAATACACTAGTGCTTAGGAAATCTATTGGAGGCAGAAGCAGTCAAGGGTAGCTTAGGGTTAGGGTTAGGGTTAGGGTTATTGTTAGGGTACGGCTTAGGGTACGGGTTCGGGTACGGGTTCGGATACGGCGTAGGGTATGGGTTAGGGTTAGGGTTAGGGTTAGTTTGAGGGTTAGGGCTCGGTTTAGTGTACGGGTTAGGATTAGTGTACGTGTTAGGGTTAGGGTAGAGGTTAGGGTTAGGGTATGCGTTAGGGTTAGGGTAGTTATTAAACCTATCCCACTCTCTAGATACCCCTTAGCACGTCAAGGAATATTATTTGGGGGTCCAGCCATGGAGAAGAGTTTAGACACTAGGAGAAGATAAGGAACACACCCATTATCAAGAAATCACATTAGGATTCTCTTTTTAACCTGTTCCTTAAAACACTAGTGCTTAGGAAATCTATTGGAGGCAGAAGCAGTCAAGGGTAGCTTAGGGTTAGGGTTAGGGTTACGGTTAGGTTTAGGGTACGGCTTAGGGTAAGGGTTCGGGTATGGGTTCGGGTACGGCGTAGGTTATGGGTTAGGGTTAGGGTTAGGGTTAGTTTGAGGGTTAGGGCTCGGTTTAGGGTACGGGTTAGGATTAGTGTACGTGTTAGGGTTAGGGTAGAGGTTAGGGTTAGGGTATGCGTTAGGGTTCGGGTAGTTATTAAACCTATCCCACTCTCTAGATACCCCTTAGCACGTCAAGGAATATTATTTGGGGGTCCAGCCATGGAGAAGAGTTTAGACACTAGGAGAAGATAAGGAACACACCCATTATCCTGAAATCACATTAGGATTCTCTTTTTAACCTGTTCCTTAATACACTAGTGCTTAGGAAATCTATTGGAGGCAGAAGCAGTCAAGGGTAGCTTAGGGTTAGGGTTAGGGTTAGGGTTATTGTTAGGGTACGGCTTAGGGTACGGGTTCGGGTACGGGTTCGGGTAGGGCGTAGGGTATGGGTTAGGGTTAGGGTTAGGGTTAGTTTGAGGGTTAGGGCTCGGTTTAGTGTACGGGTTAGGATTAGTGTACGTGTTAGGGTTAGGGTAGAGGTTAGGGTTAGGGTATGCGTTAGGGTTAGGGTAGTTATTAAACCTATCCCACTCTCTAGATACCCCTTAGCACGTCAAGGAATATTATTTGGGGGTCCAGCCATGGAGAAGAGTTTAGACACTAGGAGAAGATAAGGAACACACCCATTATCAAGAAATCACATTAGGATTCTCTTTTTAACCTGTTCCTTAAAACACTAGTGCTTAGGAAATCTATTGGAGGCAGAAGCAGTCAAGGGTAGCTTAGGGTTAGGGTTAGGGTTAGGGCTAGGGTTAGGACACGGCTTAGGGTACGGGTTCGGGTACGGGTTCGTGTACGGCGTAGGGTATGGGTTTGGGTTAGTGTTAGGGTTAGTTTGAAGGTTAGGGCTCGGTTTAGGGTACGGGTTAGGATTAGGGTTCGTGTTAGGGTTAGGGTAGGGGTTAGGGTTAGGGTACGCGTTAGGGTTAGGGTAGTTATTAAACCTATCCCACTCTCTAGATACCCCTTAGCACGTCAAGGAATATTATTTGGGGGTCCAGCCATGGAGAAGAGTTTAGACACTAGGAGAAGATAAAGAACACACCCATTATCCTGAAATCACATTAGGATTCTCTATTTAACCTGTTCCTTAATACACTAGTGCTTAGGAAATCTATTGGAGGCAGAAGTAGTCAAGGGTAGCTTAGGGTTAGGGTTACGGTTAGGGTTAGGGTTAGGGTAAGGCTTAGGGTACGGGTTCGGGTACGGCGTAGGGTATGGGTTAGGGTTAGGGTTAGGGTTAGTTTGAGGTTTAGGGCTCGGTTTAGGGTACGGGTTAGGATTAGGGTACGTGTTAGGGTTAGGGTAGGGGTTAGGGTTAGGGTACGCGTTAGGGTTAGGGTAGTTATTAAACCTATCCCACTCTCTAGATACCCCTTAGCACGTCAAGTAATATTATTTGGGGGTCCAGCCATGGAGAAGAGTTTAGACACTAGGAGAAGATAAGGAACACACCCATTATCAAGAAATCACATTAGGATTCTCTTTTTAAACTGTTCCTTAAAACACTAGTGCTTAGGAAATCTATTGGAGGCAGAAGCAGTCAAGGGTAGCTTAGGGTTAGGGTTAGGGTTAGGGTACGGCTTAGGGTACGGGTTCGGGAACGGGTTCGGGTACGGGTTCGGGTACGGCGTAGGGTATGGGTTAGGTTTAGGGTTAGGGTTAGTTTGAGGGTTAGGGCTCGGTTTAGGTTACGGGTTAGGATTAGGGTACGTGTTAGGGTTAGGGTAGGGGTTAGGGTTAGGGTACGCGTTAGGGTTAGGGTAGTTATTAAACCTATCCCACTCTCTAGATACCCCTTAGCACGTCAAGGAATATTATTTGGGGGTCCAGCCATGGAGAAGAGTTTAGACACTAGGAGAAGATAAGGAACACACCCATTATCAAGAAATCACATTAGGATTCTCTTTTTAACCTGTTCCTTAAAACACTAGTGCTTAGGAAATCTATTGGAGGCAAAGCAGTCAAGGGTAGCTTAGGGTTAGGGTTAGGGTTATTGTTAGGGTAAGGCTTAGGGTACGGGTTCGGGTACGGCATAGGGTATGGGTTAGGGTTAGGGTTAGGGTTAGTTTGAGGGTTAGGGCTCGGTTTAGGGTACGGGTTAGGATTAGGGTACGTGTTAGGTTTATGGTAGGGGTTAGGGTTAGGGTACGCGTTAGGGTTAGGGTAGTTATTAAACCTATCCCACTCCCTAGATGCCCCTTAGCACGTCAAGGAATATTATTTGGGGGACCAGCCATGGAGAAGAGTTTAGACACTAGGAGAAGATAAGGAACACACCCATTATCAAGAAATCACATTAGGATTCTCTTTTTAACCTGTTCCTTAAAACACTAGTGCTTAGGAAATCTATTGGAGGCAGAAGCAGTCAAGGGTAGCTTAGGGTTAGGGTTAGGGTTACGGTTAGGTTTAGGGTACGGCTTAGGGTAAGGGTTCGGGTATGGGTTCGGGTACGGCGTAGGTTATGGGTTAGGGTTAGGGTTAGGGTTAGTTTGAGGGTTAGGGCTCGGTTTAGGGTACGGGTTAGGATTAGTGTACGTGTTAGGGTTAGGGTAGAGGTTAGGGTTAGGGTATGCGTTAGGGTTCGGGTAGTTATTAAACCTATCCCACTCTCTAGATACCCCTTAGCACGTCAAGGAATATTATTTGGGGGTCCAGCCATGGAGAAGAGTTTAGACACTAGGAGAAGATAAGGAACACACCCATTATCCTGAAATCACATTAGGATTCTCTTTTTAACCTGTTCCTTAATACACTAGTGCTTAGGAAATCTATTGGAGGCAGAAGCAGTCAAGGGTAGCTTAGGGTTAGGGTTAGGGTTAGGGTTATTGTTAGGGTACGGCTTAGGGTACGGGTTCGGGTACGGGTTCGGGTAGGGCGTAGGGTATGGGTTAGGGTTAGGGTTAGGGTTAGTTTGAGGGTTAGGGCTCGGTTTAGTGTACGGGTTAGGATTAGTGTACGTGTTAGGGTTAGGGTAGAGGTTAGGGTTAGGGTATGCGTTAGGGTTAGGGTAGTTATTAAACCTATCCCACTCTCTAGATACCCCTTAGCACGTCAAGGAATATTATTTGGGGGTCCAGCCATGGAGAAGAGTTTAGACACTAGGAGAAGATAAGGAACACACCCATTATCAAGAAATCACATTAGGATTCTCTTTTTAACCTGTTCCTTAAAACACTAGTGCTTAGGAAATCTATTGGAGGCAGAAGCAGTCAAGGGTAGCTTAGGGTTAGGGTTAGGGTTAGGGCTAGGGTTAGGACACGGCTTAGGGTACGGGTTCGGGTACGGGTTCGTGTACGGCGTAGGGTATGGGTTTGGGTTAGTGTTAGGGTTAGTTTGAAGGTTAGGGCTCGGTTTAGGGTACGGGTTAGGATTAGGGTTCGTGTTAGGGTTAGGGTAGGGGTTAGGGTTAGGGTACGCGTTAGGGTTAGGGTAGTTATTAAACCTATCCCACTCTCTAGATACCCCTTAGCACGTCAAGGAATATTATTTGGGGGTCCAGCCATGGAGAAGAGTTTAGACACTAGGAGAAGATAAAGAACACACCCATTATCCTGAAATCACATTAGGATTCTCTATTTAACCTGTTCCTTAATACACTAGTGCTTAGGAAATCTATTGGAGGCAGAAGTAGTCAAGGGTAGCTTAGGGTTAGGGTTACGGTTAGGGTTAGGGTTAGGGTAAGGCTTAGGGTACGGGTTCGGGTACGGCGTAGGGTATGGGTTAGGGTTAGGGTTAGGGTTAGTTTGAGGTTTAGGGCTCGGTTTAGGGTACGGGTTAGGATTAGGGTACGTGTTAGGGTTAGGGTAGGGGTTAGGGTTAGGGTACGCGTTAGGGTTAGGGTAGTTATTAAACCTATCCCACTCTCTAGATACCCCTTAGCACGTCAAGTAATATTATTTGGGGGTCCAGCCATGGAGAAGAGTTTAGACACTAGGAGAAGATAAGGAACACACCCATTATCAAGAAATCACATTAGGATTCTCTTTTTAAACTGTTCCTTAAAACACTAGTGCTTAGGAAATCTATTGGAGGCAGAAGCAGTCAAGGGTAGCTTAGGGTTAGGGTTAGGGTTAGGGTACGGCTTAGGGTACGGGTTCGGGAACGGGTTCGGGTACGGGTTCGGGTACGGCGTAGGGTATGGGTTAGGTTTAGGGTTAGGGTTAGTTTGAGGGTTAGGGCTCGGTTTAGGTTACGGGTTAGGATTAGGGTACGTGTTAGGGTTAGGGTAGGGGTTAGGGTTAGGGTACGCGTTAGGGTTAGGGTAGTTATTAAACCTATCCCACTCTCTAGATACCCCTTAGCACGTCAAGGAATATTATTTGGGGGTCCAGCCATGGAGAAGAGTTTAGACACTAGGAGAAGATAAGGAACACACCCATTATCAAGAAATCACATTAGGATTCTCTTTTTAACCTGTTCCTTAAAACACTAGTGCTTAGGAAATCTATTGGAGGCAAAGCAGTCAAGGGTAGCTTAGGGTTAGGGTTAGGGTTATTGTTAGGGTAAGGCTTAGGGTACGGGTTCGGGTACGGCATAGGGTATGGGTTAGGGTTAGGGTTAGGGTTAGTTTGAGGGTTAGGGCTCGGTTTAGGGTACGGGTTAGGATTAGGGTACGTGTTAGGTTTATGGTAGGGGTTAGGGTTAGGGTACGCGTTAGGGTTAGGGTAGTTATTAAACCTATCCCACTCCCTAGATGCCCCTTAGCACGTCAAGGAATATTATTTGGGGGACCAGCCATGGAGAAGAGTTTAGACACTAGGAGAAGATAAGGAACACACCCATTATCAAGAAATCACATTAGGATTCTCTTTTTAACCTGTTCCTTAAAACACTAGTGCTTAGGAAATCTATTGGAGGCAGAAGCAGTCAAGGGTAGCTTAGGGTTAGGGTTAGGGTTAGGGCTAGAGTTAGGGTACGGCATAGGGTACGGGTTCGGGTACGGGTTCGTGTACGGCGTAGGGTATGGGTTAGAGTTAGGGTTAGGGTTAGTTTGAAGGTTAGGGCTCGGTTTAGGTTTCGGCTTAGGATTAGGGTACGTGTTAGGGTTAGGGTAGGGGTTAGGGTTATGGTACGCGTTAGGGTTAGGGTAGTTATTAAACCTATCCCACTCTCTAGATACCCCTTAGCACGTCAAGGAATATTATTTGGGGGTCCAGCCATGGAGAAGAGTTTAGACACTAGGAGAAGATAAGGAACACACCCATTATCAAGAAATCACATTAGGATTCTCTTTTTAACCTGTTCCTTAAAACACTTGTGCTTAGGAAATCTATTGGAGGCAGAAGCAGTCAAGGGTAGCTTAGGTTTAGGGTTAGGGTTAGGGTTAGGGTTAGCTTTAGGGTACGACTTAGTGTACGGGTTCGGGTACGGGTTCGGGTACGGCGTATGGTATGGGTTAGGGTTAGGGTTAGGTTTAGTTTGAGGGTTAGGGATCGGTTTAGGGTACGGGTTAGGATTAGGGTACGTGTTAGGGTTAGGGTACGCGTTAGGGTTAGGGTAGTTATTAAACCTATCCCACTCTCTAGATACCCCTTAGCACGTCAAGGGATATTATTTGGGGGTCCAGCCATGGAGAAGAGTTTAGACACTAGGAGAAGATAAGGAACACACCCATTATCCTGAAATCACAATAGGATTCTCTTTTTAACCTGTTCCTTAATACACAAGTGCTTAGGAAATCTATTGGAGGCAGAAGCAGTCAAGGGTAGCTTAGGGCTAGGGTTAGGGTTAGGGTTAGGGTTAGCGTTAGGGTTAGGGTTAGGGTACGGCTTAGGGTACGGGTTCGGGTACGGGTTCGGGTACGGCGTAGGGTATGGTTTAGGGTTAGGGTTAGGGTTAGTTTGAGGGTTAGGGCTCGGTTTAGGTTACGGGTTAGGATTAGTGTACGTGTTAAGGTTAGGGTAGAGGTTAGGGTTAGGGTACGCGTTAACGTTAGGGTAGTTATTAAACCTATCCCACTCTCTAGATACCCCTTAGCACGTCAAGGAATATTATTTGGGGGTCCAGCCATGGAGAAGAGTTTAGACACTAGGAGAAGATAAGGAACACACCCATTATCAAGAAATCACATTAGGATTCTCTTTTTAACCTGTTCCTTAAAACACTAGTGCTTAGGAAATCTATTGGAGGCAGAAGCAGTCAAGGGTAGCTTAGGGTTAGGGTTAGGGTTAGGGCTAGAGTTAGGGTACGGCATAGGGTACGGGTTCGGGTACGGGTTCGTGTACGGCGTAGGGTATGGGTTAGAGTTAGGGTTAGGGTTAGTTTGAAGGTTAGGGCTCGGTTTAGGTTTCGGCTTAGGATTAGGGTACGTGTTAGGGTTAGGGTAGGGGTTAGGGTTATGGTACGCGTTAGGGTTAGGGTAGTTATTAAACCTATCCCACTCTCTAGATACCCCTTAGCACGTCAAGGAATATTATTTGGGGGTCCAGCCATGGAGAAGAGTTTAGACACTAGGAGAAGATAAGGAACACACCCATTATCAAGAAATCACATTAGGATTCTCTTTTTAACCTGTTCCTTAAAACACTTGTGCTTAGGAAATATATTGGAGGCAGAAGCAGTCAAGGGTAGCTTAGGTTTAGGGTTAGGGTTAGGGTTAGGGTTAGCTTTAGGGTACGACTTAGTGTACGGGTTCGGGTACGGCGTATGGTATGGGTTAGGGTTAGGGTTAGGTTTAGTTTGAGGGTTAGGGTTCGTTTTAGGGTACGGGTTAGGATTAGGGTACGTGTTAGGGTTAGGGTACGCGTTAGGGTTAGGGTAGTTATTAAACCTATCCCACTCTCTAGATACCCCTTAGCACGTCAAGGGATATTATTTGGGGGTCCAGGCATGGAGAAGAGTTTAGACACTAGGAGAAGATAAGGAAAACACCCATTATCCTGAAATCACAATAGGATTCTCTTTTTAACCTGTTCCTTAATACACAAGTGCTTAGGAAATCTATTGGAGGCAGAAGCAGTCAAGGGTAACTTAGGGCTAGGGTTAGGGTTAGGGTTAGGGTTAGTGTTAGGGTTAGGGTTAGGGTACGGCTTAGGGTACGGGTTCGGGTACGGGTTCGGGTACGGCGTAGGGTATGGTTTAGGGTTAGGGTTAGGGTTAGTTTGAGGGTTAGGGCTCGGTTTAGGTTACGGGTTAGGATTAGTGTACGTGTTAAGGTTAGGGTAGAGGTTAGGGTTAGGGTACGCGTTAACGTTAGGGTAGTTATTAAATCTATCCCACTCTCTAGATACCCCTTAGCACGTCAAGGAATATTATTTGGGGGTCCAGCCATGGAGAAGAGTTTAGACACTAGGAGAAGATAAGGAACACACCCATTATCAAGAAATCACATTAGGATTCTCTTTTTAACCTGTTCCTTAAAACACTAGTGCTTAGGAAATCTATTGGAGGCAGAAGCAGTCAAGGGTAGCTTAGGGTTAGGGTTAGGGTTAGGGTTAGGTTTAGGGTACGGCTTAGGGTAAGGGTTCGGGTATGGGTTCGGGTACGGCGTAGGTTATGGGTTAGGGTTAGGGTTAGGGTTGGTTTGAGGGTTAGGGCTCGGTTTAGGGTACGGGTTAGGATTAGTGTACGTGTTAGGGTTAGGGTAGAGGTTAGGGTTAGGGTATGCGTTAGGGTTCGGGTAGTTATTAAACCTATCCCACTATCTAGATACCCCTTAGCACGTCAAGGAATATTATTTGGGGGTCCAGCCATGGAGAAGAGTTTAGACACTAGGAGAAGATAAGGAACACACCCATTATCCTGAAATCACATTAGGATTCTCTTTTTAACCTGTTCCTTAATACACTAGTGCTTAGGAAATCTATTGGAGGCAGAAGCAGTCAAGGGTAGCTTAGGGTTAGGGTTAGGGTTAGGGTTATTGTTAGGGTACGGCTTAGGGTACGGGTTCGGGTACGGGTTCGGATACGGCGTAGGGTATGGGTTAGGGTTAGGGTTAGGGTTAGTTTGAGGGTTAGGGCTCGGTTTAGTGTACGGGTTAGGATTAGTGTACGTGTTAGGGTTAGGGTAGAGGTTAGGGTTAGGGTATGCGTTAGGGTTAGGGTAGTTATTAAACCTATCCCACTCTCTAGATACCCCTTAGCACGTCAAGGAATATTATTTGGGGGTCCAGCCATGGAGAAGAGTTTAGACACTAGGAGAAGATAAGGAACACACCCATTATCAAGAAATCACATTAGGATTCTCTTTTTAACCTGTTCCTTAAAACACTAGTGCTTAGGAAATCTATTGGAGGCAGAAGCAGTCAAGGGTAGCTTAGGGTTAGGGTTAGGGTTAGGGCTAGGGTTAGGACACGGCTTAGGGTACGGGTTCGGGTACGGGTTCGGGTACGGCGTAGGGTATGGGTTTGGGTTAGTGTTAGGGTTAGTTTGAAGGTTAGGGCTCGGTTTAGGGTACGGGTGAGGATTAGGGTTCGTGTTAGGGTTAGGGTAGGGGTTAGGGTTAGGGTACGCGTTAGGGTTAGGGTAGTTATTAAACCTATCCCACTCTCTAGATACCCCTTAGCACGTCAAGGAATATTATTTGGGGGTCCAGCCATGGAGAAGAGTTTAGACACTAGGAGAAGATAAAGAACACACCCATTATCCTGAAATCACATTAGGATTCTCTTTTTAACCTGTTCCTTAAAACACTAGTGCTTAGGAAATCTATTGGAGGCAGAAGCAGTCAAGGGTAGCTTAGGGTTAGGGTTAGGGTTAGGGCTAGGGTTAGGACACGGCTTAGGGTACGGGTTCGGGTACGGGTTCGTGTACGGCGTAGGGTATGGGTTTGGGTTAGTGTTAGGGTTAGTTTGAAGGTTAGGGTTCGGTTTAGGGTACGGGTTAGGATTAGGGTTCGTGTTAGGGTTAGGGTAGGGGTTAGGGTTAGGGTACGCGTTAGGGATAGGGTAGTTATTAAACCTATCCCACTCTCTAGATACCCCTTAGCACGTCAAGGAATATTATTTGGGGGTCCAGCCATGGAGAAGAGTTTAGACACTAGGAGAAGATAAAGAACACACCCATTATCCTGAAATCACATTAGGATTCTCTTTTTAACCTGTTCCTTAAAACACTAGTGCTTAGGAAATCTATTGGAGGCAGAAGCAGTCAAGGGTAGCTTAGGGTTAGGGTTAGGGTTAGGGTTAGGGTTAGGGTACGGCTTAGGGTACGGGTTCGGGTACGGGTTCGCGTACGGCGTAGGGTATGGGTTAGGGTTAGGGTTAGGGTTAGTTTGAAGGTTAGGGCTCGGTTTAGGGCACGGGTTAGGATTAGTGTACGTGTTAGGGTTAAGGTAGAGGTTAGGGTTAGGGTACGCGTTAGGGTAAGGGTAGTTATTAAACCTATCCCACTCTCTAGATACCCCTTAGCACGTCAAGGAATATTATTTGGGGGTCCAGCCATGGAGAAGAGTTTAGACACTAGGAGAAGATAAGGAACACACCCATTATCAAGAAATCACATTAGGATTCTCTTTTTAACCTGTTCCTTAAAACACTAGTGCTTACGAAATCTATTGGAGGCAGAAGCAGTCAAGGGTAGCTTAGAGTTATGGTTAGGGTTAGGGTTATTGTTAGGGTAAGGCTTAGGGTACGGGTTCGGGTACGGTTTCGGGTACGGTATAGGGTATGGGTTAGGGTTAGGGTTAGGGTTAGTTTGAGGGTTAGGGCTCGGTTTAGGGTACGGGTTAGGATTAGGGTACGTGTTAGGGTTAGGGTAGGGGTTAGGGTTAGAGTACGCGTTAAGGTTAGGGTAGTTATTAAACCTATCCCACTCTCTAGATACCCCTTAGCACGTCAAGGAATATTATTTGGGGGTCCAGCCATGGAGAAGAGTTTAGACACTAGGAGAAGATAAGGAACACACCCATTATCAAGAAATCACATTAGGATTCTCTTTTTAACCTGTTCCTTAAAACACTAGTGCTTAGGAAATCTATTGGAGGCAGAAGCAGTCAAGGGTAGCTTAGGGTTAGGGTTAGGGTTAGGGCTAGAGTTAGGGTACGGCATAGGGTACGGGTTCGGGTACGGGTTCGTGTACGGCGTAGGGTATGGGTTAGAGTTAGGGTTAGGGTTAGTTTTAAGGTTAGGGCTCGGTTTAGGTTTCGGCTTAGGATTAGGGTACGTGTTAGGGTTAGGGTAGGGGTTAGGGTTATGGTACGCGTTAGGGTTAGGGTAGTTATTAAACCTATCCCACTCTCTAGATACCCCTTAGCACGTCAAGGAATATTATTTGGGGGTCCAGCCATGGAGAAGAGTTTAGACACTAGGAGAAGATAAGGAACACACCCATTATCAAGAAATCACATTAGGATTCTCTTTTTAACCTGTTCCTTAAAACACTTGTGCTTAGGAAATATATTGGAGGCAGAAGCAGTCAAGGGTAGCTTAGGTTTAGGGTTAGGGTTAGGGTTAGGGTTAGCTTTAGGGTACGACTTAGTGTACGGGTTCGGGTACGGCGTATGGTATGGGTTAGGGTTAGGGTTAGGTTTAGTTTGAGGGTTAGGGATCGTTTTAGGGTACGGGTTAGGATTAGGGTACGTGTTAGGGTTAGGGTACGCGTTAGGGTTAGGGTAGTTATTAAACCTATCCCACTCTCTAGATACCCCTTAGCACGTCAAGGGATATTATTTGGGGGTCCAGGCATGGAGAAGAGTTTAGACACTAGGAGAAGATAAGGAACACACCCATTATCCTGAAATCACAATAGGATTCTCTTTTTAACCTGTTCCTTAATACACAAGTGCTTAGGAAATATATTGGAGGCAGAAGCAGTCAAGGGTAGCTTAGGGCTAGGGTTAGGGTTAGGGTTAGGGTTAGTGTTAGGGTTAGGGTTAGGGTACGGCTTAGGGTACGGGTTCGGGTACGGGTTCGGGTACGGCGTAGGGTATGGTTTAGGGTTAGGGTTAGGGTTAGTTTGAGGGTTAGGGCTCGGTTTAGGTTACGGGTTAGGATTAGTGTACGTGTTAAGGTTAGGGTAGAGGTTAGGGTTAGGGTACGCGTTAACGTTAGGGTAGTTATTAAATCTATCCCACTCTCTAGATACCCCTTAGCACGTCAAGGAATATTATTTGGGGGTCCAGCCATGGAGAAGAGTTTAGACACTAGGAGAAGATAAGGAACACACCCATTATCAAGAAATCACATTAGGATTCTCTTTTTAACCTGTTCCTTAAAACACTAGTGCTTAGGAAATCTATTGGAGGCAGAAGCAGTCAAGGGTAGCTTAGGGTTAGGGTTAGGGTTAGGGTTAGGTTTAGGGTACGGCTTAGGGTAAGGGTTCGGGTATGGGTTCGGGTACGGCGTAGGTTATGGGTTAGGGTTAGGGTTAGGGTTAGTTTGAGGGTTAGGGCTCGGTTTAGGGTACGGGTTAGGATTAGTGTACGTGTTAGGGTTAGGGTAGAGGTTAGGGTTAGGGTATGCGTTAGGGTTCGGGTAGTTATTAAACCTATCCCACTCTCTAGATACCCCTCAGCACGTCAAGGAATATTATTTGGGGGTCCAGCCATGGAGAAGAGTTTAGACACTAGGAGAAGATAAGGAACACACCCATTATCCTGAAATCACATTAGGATTCTCTTTTTAACCTGTTCCTTAATACACTAGTGCTTAGGAAATCTATTGGAGGCAGAAGCAGTCAAGGGTAGCTTAGGGTTAGGGTTAGGGTTAGGGTTATTGTTAGGGTACGGCTTAGGGTACGGGTTCGGGTACGGGTTCGGGTACGGCGTAGGGTATGAGTTAGGGTTAGGGTTAGGGTTAGTTTGAGGGTTAGGGCTCGGTTTAGTGTACGGGTTAGGATTAGTGTACGTGTTAGGGTTAGGGTAGAGGTTAGGGTTAGGGTATGCGTTAGGGTTAGGGTAGTTATTAAACCTATCCCACTCTCTAGATACCCCTTAGCACGTCAAGGAATATTATTTGGGGGTCCAGCCATGGAGAAGAGTTTAGACACTAGGAGAAGATAAGGAACACACCCATTATCAAGAAATCACATTAGGATTCTCTTTTTAACCTGTTCCTTAAAACACTAGTGCTTAGGAAATCTATTGGAGGCAGAAGCAGTCAAGGGTAGCTTAGGGTTAGGGTTAGGGTTAGGGCTAGGGTTAGGACACGGCTTAGGGTACGGGTTCGGGTACGGGTTCGTGTACGGCGTAGGGTATGGGTTTGGGTTAGTGTTAGGGTTAGTTTGAAGGTTAGGGCTCGGTTTAGGGTACGGGTTAGGATTAGGGTTCGTGTTAGGGTTAGGGTAGGGGTTAGGGTTAGGGTACGCGTTAGGGTTAGGGTAGTTATTAAACCTATCCCACTCTCTAGATACCCCTTAGCACGTCAAGGAATATTATTTGGGGGTCCAGCCATGGAGAAGAGTTTAGACACTAGGAGAAGATAAAGAACACACCCATTATCCTGAAATCACATTAGGATTCTCTATTTAACCTGTTCCTTAATACACTAGTGCTTAGGAAATCTATTGGAGGCAGAAGTAGTCAAGGGTAGCTTAGGGTTAGGGTTACGGTTAGGGTTAGGGTTAGGGTAAGGCTTAGGGTACGGGTTCGGGTACGGCGTAGGGTATGGGTTAGGGTTAGGGTTAGGGTTAGTTTGAGGTTTAGGGCTCGGTTTAGGGTACGGGTTAGGATTAGGGTACGTGTTAGGGTTAGGGTAGGGGTTAGGGTTAGGGTACGCGTTAGGGTTAGGGTAGTTATTAAACCTATCCCACTCTCTAGATACCCCTTAGCACGTCAAGTAATATTATTTGGGGGTCCAGCCATGGAGAAGAGTTTAGACACTAGGAGAAGATAAGGAACACACCCATTATCAAGAAATCACATTAGGATTCTCTTTTTAAACTGTTCCTTAAAACACTAGTGCTTAGGAAATCTATTGGAGGCAGAAGCAGTCAAGGGTAGCTTAGGGATAGGGTTAGGGTTAGGGTACGGCTTAGGGTACGGGTTCGGGAACGGGTTCGGGTACGGGTTCGGGTACGGCGTAGGGTATGGGTTAGGTTTAGGGTTAGGGTTAGTTTGAGGGTTAGGGCTCGGTTTAGGTTACGGGTTAGGATTAGGGTACGTGTTAGGGTTAGGGTAGGGGTTAGGGTTAGGGTACGCGTTAGGGTTAGGGTAGTTATTAAACCTATCCCACTCTCTAGATACCCCTTAGCACGTCAAGGAATATTATTTGGGGGTCCAGCCATGGAGAAGAGTTTAGACACTAGGAGAAGATAAGGAACACACCCATTATCAAGAAATCACATTAGGATTCTCTTTTTAACCTGTTCCTTAAAACACTAGTGCTTAGGAAATCTATTGGAGGCAAAGCAGTCAAGGGTAGCTTAGGGTTAGGGTTAGGGTTATTGTTAGGGTAAGGCTTAGGGTACGGGTTCGGGTACGGCATAGGGTATGGGTTAGGGTTAGGGTTAGGGTTAGTTTGAGGGTTAGGGCTCGGTTTAGGGTACGGGTTAGGATTAGGGTACGTGTTAGGTTTATGGTAGGGGTTAGGGTTAGGGTACGCGTTAGGGTTAGGGTAGTTATTAATCCTATCCCACTCCCTAGATGCCCCTTAGCACGTCAAGGAATATTATTTGGGGGACCAGCCATGGAGAAGAGTTTAGACACTAGGAGAAGATAAGGAACACACCCATTATCAAGAAATCACATTAGGATTCTCTTTTTAACCTGTTCCTTAAAACACTAGTGCTTAGGAAATCTATTGGAGGCAGAAGCAGTCAAGGGTAGCTTAGGGTTAGGGTTAGGGTTAGGGCTAGAGTTAGGGTACGGCATAGGGTACGGGTTCGGGTACGGGTTCGTGTACGGCGTAGGGTATGGGTTAGAGTTAGGGTTAGGGTTAGTTTGAAGGTTAGGGCTCGGTTTAGGTTTCGGCTTAGGATTAGGGTACGTGTTAGGGTTAGGGTAGGGGTTAGGGTTATGGTACGCGTTAGGGTTAGGGTAGTTATTAAACCTATCCCACTCTCTAGATACCCCTTAGCACGTCAAGGAATATTATTTGGGGGTCCAGCCATGGAGAAGAGTTTAGACACTAGGAGAAGATAAGGAACACACCCATTATCAAGAAATCACATTAGGATTCTCTTTTTAACCTGTTCCTTAAAACACTTGTGCTTAGGAAATCTATTGGAGGCAGAAGCAGTCAAGGGTAGCTTAGGTTTAGGGTTAGGGTTAGGGTTAGGGTTAGCTTTAGGGTACGACTTAGTGTACGGGTTCGGGTACGGGTTCGGGTACGGCGTATGGTATGGGTTAGGGTTAGGGTTAGGTTTAGTTTGAGGGTTAGGGATCGGTATAGGGTACGGGTTAGGATTAGGGTACGTGTTAGGGTTAGGGTACGCGTTAGGGTTAGGGTAGTTATTAAACCTATCCCACTCTCTAGATACCCCTTAGCACGTCAAGGGATATTATTTGTGGGTCCAGCCATGGAGAAGAGTTTAGACACTAGGAGAAGATAAGGAACACACCCATTATCCTGAAATCACAATAGGATTCTCTTTTTAACCTGTTCCTTAATACACAAGTGCTTAGGAAATCTATTGGAGGCAGAAGCAGTCAAGGGTAGCTTAGGGCTAGGGTTAGGGTTAGGGTTAGGGTTAGCGTTAGGGTTAGGGTTAGGGTACGGCTTAGGGTACGGGTTCGGGTACGGGTTCGGGTACGGCGTAGGGTATGGTTTAGGGTTAGGGTTAGGGTTAGTTTGAGGGTTAGGGCTCGGTTTAGGTTACGGGTTAGGATTAGTGTACGTGTTAAGGTTAGGGTAGAGGTTAGGGTTAGGGTACGCGTTAACGTTAGGGTAGTTATTAAACCTATCCCACTCTCTAGATACCCCTTAGCACGTCAAGGAATATTATTTGGGGGTCCAGCCATGGAGAAGAGTTTAGACACTAGGAGAAGATAAGGAACACACCCATTATCAAGAAATCACATTAGGATTCTCTTTTTAACCTGTTCCTTAAAACACTAGTGCTTAGGAAATCTATTGGAGGCAGAAGCAGTCAAGGGTAGCTTAGGGTTAGGGTTAGGGTTAGGGTTAGGTTTAGGGTACGGCTTAGGGTAAGGGTTCGGGTATGGGTTCGGGTACGGCGTAGGTTATGGGTTAGGGTTAGGGTTAGGGTTAGTTTGAGGGTTAGGGCTCGGTTTAGGGTACGGGTTAGGATTAGTGTACGTGTTAGGGTTAGGGTAGAGGTTAGGGTTAGGGTATGCGTTAGGGTTCGGGTAGTTATTAAACCTATCCCACTCTCTAGATACCCCTTAGCACGTCAAGGAATATTATTTGGGGATCCAGCCATGGAGAAGAGTTTAGACACTAGGAGAAGATAAGGAACACACCCATTATCAAGAAATCACATTAGGATTCTCTTTTTAACCTGTTCCTTAAAACACTAGTGCTTAGGAAATCTATTGGAGGCAGAAGCAGTCAAGGGTAGCTTAGGGTTAGGGTTAGGGTTATTGTTAGGGTAAGGCTTAGGGTACGGGTTCGGGTACGGGTTCGTGTACGGCGTAGGGTATGGGTTTGGGTTAGGGTTAGGGTTAGTTTGAAGGTTAGGGCTCGGTTTAGGGTACGGGTTAGGATTAGGGTTCGTGTTAGGGTTAGGGTAGGGGTTAGGGTTAGGGTACGCGTTAGGGTTAGGGTAGTTATTAAACCTATCCCACTCTCTAGATACCCCTTAGCACGTCAAGGAATATTATTTGTGGGTCCAGCCATGGAGAAGAGTTTAGACACTAGGAGAAGATAAGGAACACACCCATTATCCTGAAATCACATTAGGATTCTCTTTTTAACCTGTTCCTTAATACACTAGTGCTTAGGAAATCTATTGGAGGCAGAAGCAGTCAAGGGTAGCTTAGGGTTAGCGTTACGGTTAGGGTTAGGGTTAGGGTACGGCTTAGGGTACGGGTTCGGGTACGGGTTCGGGTACGGCGTAGGGTATAGGTTAGGGTTAGGGTTAGGGTTAGTTTGAGGGTTAGGGCTCGGTTTAGTGTACGGGTTAGGATTAGTGTACGTGTTAGGGTTAGGGTAGAGGTTAGGGTTAGGGTATGCGTTAGGGTTAGGGTAGTTATTAAACCTATCCCACTCTCTAGATACCCCTTAGCACGTCAAGGAATATTATTTGGGGGTCCAGCCATGGAGAAGAGTTTAGACACTAGGAGAAGATAAGGAACACACCCATTATCAAGAAATCACATTAGGATTCTCTTTTTAACCTGTTCCTTAAAACACTAGTGCTTAGGAAATCTATTGGAGGCAGAAGCAGTCAAGGGTATCTTAGGGTTAGGGTTAGGGTTAGGGCTAGGGTTAGGACACGGCTTAGGGTACGGGTTCGGGTACGGGTTCGTGTACGGCGTAGGGTATGGGTTTGGGTTAGTGTTAGGGTTAGTTTGAAGGTTAGGGCTCGGTTTAGGGTACGGGTTAGGATTAGGGTTCGTGTTAGGGTTAGGGTAGGGGTTAGGGTTAGGGTACGCGTTAGGGTTAGGGTAGTTATTAAACCTATCCCACTCTCTAGATACCCCTTAGCACGTCAAGGAATATTATTTGGGGGTCCAGCCATGGAGAAGAGTTTAGACACTAGGAGAAGATAAAGAACACACCCATTATCCTGAAATCACATTAGGATTCTCTTTTTAACCTATTCCTTAATACACTAGTGCTTAGGAAATCTATTGGAGGCAGAAGTAGTCAAGGGTAGCTTAGGGTTAGGGTTACGGTTAGGGTTAGGTTTAGGGTACTGCTTAGGGTACGGGTTCGGGTACGGGTTCGGGTACGGCGTAGGGTATGGGTTAGGGTTAGGGTTAGGGTTAGTTTGAGTGTTAGGGCTCGGTTTAGGGTACGGGTTAGGATTAGGGTACGTGTTAGGTTTAGGGTAGGGGTTAGGGTTAGGGTACGCGTTAGGGTTAGGGTAGTTATTAAACCTATCCCACTCCCTAGATGCCCCTTAGCACGTCAAGGAATATTATTTGGGGGACCAGCCATGGAGAAGAGTTTAGACACTAGGAGAAGATAAGGAACACACCCATTATCAAGAAATCACATTAGGATTCTCTTTTTAACCTGTTCCTTAAAACACTAGTGCTTAGGAAATCTATTGGAGGCAGAAGCAGTCAAGGGTAGCTTAGGGTTAGGGTTAGGGTTAGGGTTAGGTTTAGGGTACGGCTTAGGTAAGGGTTCGGGTATGGGTTCGGGTACGGCGTAGGTTATGGGTTAGGGTTAGGGTTAGGGTTAGTTTGAGGGTTAGGGCTCGGTTTAGGGTACGGGTTAGGATTAGTGTACGTGTTAGGGTTAGGGTAGAGGTTAGGGTTAGGGTATGCGTTAGGGTTCGGGTAGTTATTAAACCTATCCCACTCTCTAGATACCCCTTAGCACGTCAAGGAATATTATTTGGGGATCCAGCCATGGAGAAGAGTTTAGACACTAGGAGAAGATAAGGAACACACCCATTATCAAGAAATCACATTAGGATTCTCTTTTTAACCTGTTCCTTAAAACACTAGTGCTTAGGAAATCTATTGGAGGCAGAAGCAGTCAAGGGTAGCTTAGGGTTAGGGTTAGGGTTAGGGCTAGGGTTAGGACACGGCTTAGGGTACGGGTTCGGGTACGGGTTCGTGTACGGCGTAGGGTATGGGTTTGGGTTAGTGTTAGGGTTAGTTTGAAGGTTAGGGCTCGGTTTAGGGTACGGGTTAGGATTAGGGTTCGTGTTAGGGTTAGGGTAGGGGTTAGGGTTAGGGTACGCGTTAGGGTTAGGGTAGTTATTAAACCTATCCCACTCTCTAGATACCCCTTAGCACGTGAAGGAATATTATTTGGGGGTCCAGCCATGGAGAAGAGTTTAGACACTAGGAGAAGATAAAGAACACACCCATTATCCTGAAATCACATTAGGATTCTCTATTTAACCTGTTCCTTAATACACTAGTGCTTAGGAAATCTATTGGAGGCAGAAGTAGTCAAGGGTAGCTTAGGGTTAGGGTTACGGTTAGGGTTAGGGTTAGGGTAAGGCTTAGGGTACGGGTTCGGGTACGGCGTAGGGTATGGGTTAGGGTTAGGGTTAGGGTTAGTTTGAGGTTTAGGGCTCGGTTTAGGGTACGGGTTAGGATTAGGGTACGTGTTAGGGTTAGGGTAGGGGTTAGGGTTAGGGTACGCGTTAGGGTTAGGGTAGTTATTAAACCTATCCCACTCTCTAGATACCCCTTAGCACGTCAAGGAATATTATTTGGGGGTCCAGCCATGGAGAAGAGTTTAGACACTAGGAGAAGATAAGGAACACACCCATTATCAAGAAATCACATTAGGATTCTCTTTTTAACCTGTTCCTTAAAACACTAGTGCTTAGGAAATCTATTGGAGGCAAAGCAGTCAAGGGTAGCTTAGGGTTAGGGTTAGGGTTATTGTTAGGGTAAGGCTTAGGGTACGGGTTCGGGTACGGCATAGGGTATGGGTTAGGGTTAGGGTTAGGGTTAGTTTGAGGGTTAGGGCTCGGTTTAGGGTACGGGTTAGGATTAGGGTACGTGTTAGGTTTAGGGTAGGGGTTAGGGTTAGGGTACGCGTTAGGGTTAGGGTAGTTATTAATCCTATCCCACTCCCTAGATGCCCCTTAGCACGTCAAGGAATATTATTTGGGGGACCAGCCATGGAGAAGAGTTTAGACACTAGGAGAAGATAAGGAACACACCCATTATCCTGAAATCACAATAGGATTCTCTTTTTAACCTGTTCCTTAAAACACTAGTGCTTAGGAAATCTATTGGAGGCAGAAGCAGTCAAGGGTAGCTTAGGTTTAGGGTTAGGGTTAGGGTTAGGGTTAGCTTTAGGGTACGACTTAGTGTACGGGTTCGGGTACGGGTTCGGGTACGGCGTATGGTATGGGTTAGGGTTAGGGTTAGGTTTAGTTTGAGGGTTAGGGATCGGTTTAGGGTATGGGTTAGGATTAGGGTACGTGTTAGGGTTAGGGTACGCGTTAGGGTTAGGGTAGTTATTAAACCTATCCCACTCTCTAGATACCCCTTAGCACGTCAAGGGATATTATTTGTGGGTCCAGCCATGGAGAAGAGTTTAGACACTAGGAGAAGATAAGGAACACACCCATTATCCTGAAATCACAATAGGATTCTCTTTTTAACCTGTTCCTTAATACACAAGTGCTTAGGAAATCTATTGGAGGCAGAAGCAGTCAAGGGTAGCTTAGGGCTAGGGTTAGGGTTAGGGTTAGGGTTAGCGTTAGGGTTAGGGTTAGGGTACGGCTTAGGGTACGGGTTCGGGTACGGGTTCGGGTACGGCGTAGGGTATGGTTTAGGGTTAGGGTTAGGGTTAGTTTGAGGGTTAGGGCTCGGTTTAGGTTACGGGTTAGGATTAGTGTACGTGTTAAGGTTAGGGTAGAGGTTAGGGTTAGGGTACGCGTTAACGTTAGGGTAGTTATTAAACCTATCCCACTCTCTAGATACCCCTTAGCACGTCAAGGAATATTATTTGGGGGTCCAGCCATGGAGAAGAGTTTAGACACTAGGAGAAGATAAGGAACACACCCATTATCAAGAAATCACATTAGGATTCTCTTTTTAACCTGTTCCTTAAAACACTAGTGCTTAGGAAATCTATTGGAGGCAGAAGCAGTCAAGGGTAGCTTAGGGTTAGGGTTAGGGTTAGGGTTAGGTTTAGGGTACGGCTTAGGGTAAGGGTTCGGGTATGGGTTCGGGTACGGCGTAGGTTATGGGTTAGGGTTAGGGTTAGGGTTAGTTTGAGGGTTAGGGCTCGGTTTAGGGTACGGGTTAGGATTAGTGTACGTGTTAGGGTTAGGGTAGAGGTTAGGGTTAGGGTATGCGTTAGGGTTCGGGTAGTTATTAAACCTATCCCACTCTCTAGATACCCCTTAGCACGTCAAGGAATATTATTTGGGGATCCAGCCATGGAGAAGAGTTTAGACACTAGGAGAAGATAAGGAACACACCCATTATCAAGAAATCACATTAGGATTCTCTTTTTAACCTGTTCCTTAAAACACTAGTGCTTAGGAAATCTATTGGAGGCAGAAGCAGTCAAGGGTAGCTTAGGGTTAGGGTTAGGGTTATTGTTAGGGTAAGGCTTAGGGTACGGGTTCGGGTACGGGTTCGTGTACGGCGTAGGGTATGGGTTTGGGTTAGGGTTAGGGTTAGTTTGAAGGTTAGGGCTCGGTTTAGGGTACGGGTTAGGATTAGGGTTCGTGTTAGGGTTAGGGTAGGGGTTAGGGTTAGGGTACGCGTTAGGGTTAGGGTAGTTATTAAACCTATCCCACTCTCTAGATACCCCTTAGCACGTCAAGGAATATTATTTGGGGGTCCAGCCATGGAGAAGAGTTTAGACACTAGGAGAAGATAAGGAACACACCCATTATCCTGAAATCACATTAGGATTCTCTTTTTAACCTGTTCCTTAATACACTAGTGCTTAGGAAATCTATTGGGGGCAGAAGCAGTCAAGGGTAGCTTAGGGTTAGCGTTACGGTTAGGGTTAGGGTTAGGGTACGGCTTAGGGTACGGGTTCGGGTACGGGTTCGGGTACGGCGTAGGGTATGGGTTAGGGTTAGGGTTAGGGTTAGTTTGAGGGTTAGGGCTCGGTTTAGTGTACGGGTTAGGATTAGTGTACGTGTTAGGGTTAGGGTAGAGGTTAGGGTTAGGGTATGCGTTAGGGTTAGGGTAGTTATTAAACCTATCCCACTCTCTAGATACCCCTTAGCACGTCAAGGAATATTATTTGGGGGTCCAGCCATAGAGAAGAGTTTAGACACTAGGAGAAGATAAGGAACACACCCATTATCAAGAAATCACATTAGGATTCTCTTTTTAACCTGTTCCTTAAAACACTAGTGCTTAGGAAATCTATTGGAGGCAGAAGCAGTCAAGGGTAGCTTAGGGTTAGGGTTAGGGTTAGGGCTAGGGTTAGGACACGGCTTAGGGTTCGGGTTCGGGTACGGGTTCGTGTACGGCGTAGGGTATGGGTTTGGGTTAGTGTTAGGGTTAGTTTGAAGGTTAGGGCTCGGTTTAGGGTACGGGTTAGGATTAGGGTTCGTGTTAGGGTTAGGGTAGGGGTTAGGGTTAGGGTACGCGTTAGGGATAGGGTAGTTATTAAACCTATCCCACTCTCTAGATACCCCTTAGCACGTCAAGGAATATTATTTGGGGGTCCAGCCATGGAGAAGAGTTTAGACCCTAGGAGAAGATAAAGAACACACCCATTATCCTGAAATCACATTAGGATTCTCTTTTTAACCTGTTCCTTAATACACTAGTGCTTAGGAAATCTATTGGAGGCAGAAGTAGTCAAGGGTAGCTTAGGGTTAGGGTTACGGTTAGGGTTAGGGTTAGGGTACGGCTTAGGGTACGGGTTCGGGTACGGCGTAGGGTATGGGTTAGGGTTAGGGTTAGGGTTAGTTTGAGGTTTAGGGCTCGGTTTAGGGTACGGGTTAGGATTAGGGTACGTGTTAGGGTTAGGGTAGGGGTTAGGGTTAGGGTACGCGTTAGGTTTAGGGTAGTTATTAAACCTATCCCACTCTCTAGATACCCCTTAGCACGTCAAGGAATATTATTTGGGGGTCCAGCCATGGAGAAGAGTTTAGACACTAGGAGAAGATAAGGAACACACCCATTATCAAGAAATCACATTAGGATTCTCTTTTTAACCTGTTCCTTAAAACACTAGTGCTTAGGAAATCTATTGGAGGCAGAAGCAGTCAAGGGTAGCTTAGGGTTAGGGTTAGGGTTAGGGTACGGCTTAGGGTACGGGTTCGGGAACGGGTTCGGGTACGGGTTCGGGTACGGCGTAGGGTATGGGTTAGGTTTAGGGTTAGGGTTAGTTTGAGGGTTAGGGCTCGGTTTAGGTTACGGGTTAGGATTAGGGTACGTGTTAGGGTTAGGGTAGGGGTTAGGGTTAGGGTACGCGTTAGGGTTAGGGTAGTTATTAAACCTATCCCACTCTCTAGATACCCCTTAGCACGTCAAGGAATATTATTTGGGGTCCAGCCATGGAGAAGAGTTTAGACACTAGGAGAAGATAAGGAACACACCCATTATCAAGAAATCACATTAGGATTCTCTTTTTAACCTGTTCCTTAAAACACTAGTGCTTAGGAAATCTATTGGAGGCAAAGCAGTCAAGGGTAGCTTAGGGTTAGGGTTAGGGTTATTGTTAGGGTAAGGCTTAGGGTACGGGTTCGGGTACGGCATAGGGTATGGGTTAGGGTTAGGGTTAGGGTTAGTTTGAGGGTTAGGGCTCGGTTTAGGGTACGGGTTAGGATTAGGGTACGTGTTAGGTTTAGGGTAGGGGTTAGGGTTAGGGTACGCGTTAGGTTTAGGGTAGTTATTAAACCTATCCCACACCCTAGATGCCCCTTAGCACGTCAAGGAATATTATTTGGGGGACCAGCCATGGAGAAGAGTTTAGACACTAGGAGAAGATAAGGAACACACCCATTATCAAGAAATCACATTAGGATTCTCTTTTTAACCTGTTCCTTAAAACACTAGTGCTTAGGAAATCTATTGGAGGCAGAAGCAGTCAAGGGTAGCTTAGGGTTAGGGTTAGGGTTAGGGTTAGGGTTAGGGTTAGGGTACGGGTTCGGGTACGGGTTCGGGTACGGCGTAGGTTATGGGTTAGGGTTAGGGTTAGGGTTAGTTTGAAGGTTAGGGCTCGGTTTAGGGTACGGGTTAGGATTAGGGTTCGTGTTAGGGTTAGGGTAGGGGTTAGGGTTAGGGTACGCGTTAGGGTTAGGGTAGTTATTAAACCTATCCCACTCTCTAGATACCCCTTAGCACGTCAAGGAATATTATTTGGGGGTCCAGCCATGGAGAAGAGTTTAGACACTAGGAGAAGATAAGGAACACACACATTATCAAGAAATCACATTAGGATTCTCTTTTTAACCTGTTCCTTAAAACACTAGTGCTTAGGAAATCTATTGGAGGCAGAAGCATTCAAGGGTAGCTTAGGGTTAGGGTTAGGGTTAGGGCTAGGGTTAGGACACGGCTTAGGGTACGGGTTCGGGTACGGGTTCGTGTACGGCGTAGGGTATGGGTTTGGGTTAGGGTTAGGGTTAGTTTGAAGGTTAGGGCTCGGTTTAGGGTACGGGTTAGGATTAGGGTTCATGTTAGGGTTAGGGTAGGGGTTAGGGTTAGGGTAGTTATTAAACCTATCCCACTCTCTAGATACCCCTTAGCACGTCAAGGAATATTATTTGGGGGTCCAGCCATGGAGAAGAGTTTAGACACTAGGAGAAGATAAGGAACACACCCATTATCAAGAAATCACATTAGGATTCTCTTTTTAACCTGTTCCTTAAAACACTAGTGCTTAGGAAATCTATTGGAGGCAGAAGCAGTCAAGGGTAGCTTAGGGTTAGGGTTAGGGTTAGGGCTAGGGTTAGGACACGGCTTAGGGTACGGGTTCGGGTACGGGTTCGTGTACGGCGTAGGGTATGGGTTTGGGTTAGTGTTAGGGTTAGTTTGAAGGTTAGGGCTCGGTTTAGGGTACGGGTTAGGATTAGGGTTCGTGTTAGGGTTAGGGTAGGGGTTAGGGTTAGGGTACGCGTTAGGGTTAGGGTAGTTATTAAACCTATCCCACTCTCTAGATACCCCTTAGCACGTCAAGGAATATTATTTGGGGGTCCAGCCATGGAGAAGAGTTTAGACACTAGGAGAAGATAAAGAACACACCCATTATCCTGAAATCACATTAGGATTCTCTTTTTAACCTATTCCTTAATACACTAGTGCTTAGGAAATCTATTGGAGGCAGAAGTAGTCAAGGGTAGCTTAGGGTTAGGGTTACGGTTAGGGTTAGGTTTAGGGTACTGCTTAGGGTACGGGTTCGGGTACGGGTTCGGGTACGGCGTAGGGTATGGGTTAGGGTTAGGGTTAGGGTTAGTTTGAGTGTTAGGGCTCGGTTTAGGGTACGGGTTAGGATTAGGGTACGTGTTAGGTTTAGGGTAGGGGTTAGGGTTAGGGTACGCGTTAGGGTTAGGGTAGTTATTAAACCTATCCCACTCCCTAGATGCCCCTTAGCACGTCAAGGAATATTATTTGGGGGACCAGCCATGGAGAAGAGTTTAGACACTAGGAGAAGATAAGGAACACACCCATTATCAAGAAATCACATTAGGATTCTCTTTTTAACCTGTTCCTTAAAACACTAGTGCTTAGGAAATCTATTGGAGGCAGAAGCAGTCAAGGGTAGCTTAGGGTTAGGGTTAGGGTTAGGGTTAGGTTTAGGGTACGGCTTAGGGTAAGGGTTCGGGTATGGGTTCGGGTACGGCGTAGGTTATGGGTTAGGGTTAGGGTTAGGGTTAGTTTGAGGGTTAGGGCTCTGTTTAGGGTACGGGTTAGGATTAGTGTACGTGTTAGGGTTAGGGTAGAGGTTAGGGTTAGGGTATGCGTTAGGGTTCGGGTAGTTATTAAACCTATCCCACTCTCTAGATACCCCTTAGCACGTCAAGGAATATTATTTGGGGATCCAGCCATGGAGAAGAGTTTAGACACTAGGAGAAGATAAGGAACACACCCATTATCAAGAAATCACATTAGGATTCTCTTTTTAACCTGTTCCTTAAAACACTAGTGCTTAGGAAATCTATTGGAGGCAGAAGCAGTCAAGGGTAGCTTAGGGTTAGGGTTAGGGTTATTGTTAGGGTAAGGCTTAGGGTACGGGTTCGGGTACGGGTTCGTGTACGGCGTAGGGTATGGGTTTGGGTTAGGGTTAGGGTTAGTTTGAAGGTTAGGGCTCGGTTTAGGGTACGGGTTAGGATTAGGGTTCGTGTTAGGGTTAGGGTAGGGGTTAGGGTTAGGGTACGCGTTAGGGTTAGGGTAGTTATTAAACCTATCCCACTCTCTAGATACCCCTTAGCACGTCAAGGAATATTATTTGGGGGTCCAGCCATGGAGAAGAGTTTAGACACTAGGAGAAGATAAGGAACACACCCATTATCCTGAAATCACATTAGGATTCTCTTTTTAACCTGTTCCTTAATACACTAGTGCTTAGGAAATCTATTGGAGGCAGAAGCAGTCAAGGGTAGCTTAGGGTTAGCGTTACGGTTAGGGTTAGGGTTAGGGTACGGCTTAGGGTACGGGTTCGGGTACGGGTTCGGTTACGGCGTAGGGTATGGGTTAGGGTTAGGGTTAGGGTTAGTTTGAGGGTTAGGGCTCGGTTTAGTGTACGGGTTAGGATTAGTGTACGTGTTAGGGTTAGGGTAGAGGTTAGGGTTAGGGTATGCGTTAGGGTTAGGGTAGTTATTAAACCTATCCCACTCTCTAGATACCCCTTAGCACGTCAAGGAATATTATTTGGGGGTCCAGCCATGGAGAAGAGTTTAGACACTAGGAGAAGATAAGGAACACACCCATTATCAAGAAATCACATTAGGATTCTCTTTTTAACCTGTTCCTTAAAACACTAGTGCTTAGGAAATCTATTGGAGGCAGAAGCAGTCAAGGGTAGCTTAGGGTTAGGGTTAGGGTTAGGGCTAGGGTTAGGACACGGCTTAGGGTACGGGTTCGGGTACGGGTTCGTGTACGGCGTAGGGTATGGGTTTGGGTTAGTGTTAGGGTTAGTTTGAAGGTTAGGGCTCGGTTTAGGGTACGGGTTAGGATTAGGGTTCGTGTTAGGGTTAGGGTAGGGGTTAGGGTTAGGGTACGCGTTAGGGATAGGGTAGTTATTAAACCTATCCCACTCTCTAGATACCCCTTAGCACGTCAAGGAATATTATTTGGGGGTCCAGCCATGGAGAAGAGTTTAGACACTAGGAGAAGATAAAGAACACACCCATTATCCTGAAATCACATTAGGATTCTCTTTTTAACCTGTTCCTTAATACACTAGTGCTTAGGAAATCTATTGGAGGCAGAAGTAGTCAAGGGTAGCTTAGGGTTAGGGTTACGGTTAGGGTTAGGGTTAGGGTACGGCTTAGGGTACGGGTTCGGGTACGGCGTAGGGTATGGGTTAGGGTTAGGGTTAGGGTTAGTTTGAGGTTTAGGGCTCGGTTTAGGGTACGGGTTAGGATTAGGGTACGTGTTAGGGTTAGGGTAGGGGTTAGGGTTAGGGTACGCGTTAGGGTTAGGGTAGTTATTAAACCTATCCCACTCTCTAGATACCCCTTAGCACGTCAAGGAATATTATTTGGGGGTCCAGCCATGGAGAAGAGTTTAGACACTAGGAGAAGATAAGGAACACACCCATTATCAAGAAATCACATTAGGATTCTCTTTTTAACCTGTTCCTTAAAACACTAGTGCTTAGGAAATCTATTGGAGGCAGAAGCAGTCAAGGGTAGCTTAGGGTTAGGGTTAGGGTTAGGGTACGGCTTAGGGTACGGGTTCGGGAACGGGTTCGGGTACGGGTTCGGGTACGGCGTAGGGTATGGGTTAGGTTTAGGGTTAGGGTTAGTTTGAGGGTTAGGGCTCGGTTTAGGTTACGGGTTAGGATTAGGGTACGTGTTAGGGTTAGGGTAGGGGTTAGGGTTAGGGTACGCGTTAGGGTTAGGGTAGTTATTAAACCTATCCCACTCTCTAGATACCCCTTAGCACGTCAAGGAATATTATTTGGGGTCCAGCCATGGAGAAGAGTTTAGACACTAGGAGAAGATAAGGAACACACCCATTATCAAGAAATCACATTAGGATTCTCTTTTTAACCTGTTCCTTAAAACACTAGTGCTTAGGAAATCTATTGGAGTCAAAGCAGTCAAGGGTAGCTTTGGGTTAGGGTTAGGGTTATTGTTAGGGTAAGGCTTAGGGTACGGGTTCGGGTACGGCATAGGGTATGGGTTAGGGTTAGGGTTAGGGTTAGTTTGAGGGTTAGGGCTCGGTTTAGGGTACGGGTTAGGATTAGGGTACGTGTTAGGTTTAGGGTAGGGGTTAGGGTTAGGGTACGCGTTAGGGTTAGGGTAGTTATTAAACCTATCCCACTCCCTAGATGCCCCTTAGCACGTCAAGGAATATTATTTGGGGGACCAGCCATGGAGAAGAGTTTAGACACTAGGAGAAGATAAGGAACACACCCATTATCAAGAAATCACATTAGGATTCTCTTTTTAACCTGTTCCTTAAAACACTAGTGCTTAGGAAATCTATTGGAGGCAGAAGCAGTCAACGGTAGCTTAGGGTTAGGGTTAGGGTTAGGGTTAGGGTTAGGGTTAGGGTACGGGTTCGGGTACGGGTTCGGGTACGGCGTAGGTTATGGGTTAGGGTTAGGGTTAGGGTTAGTTTGAAGGTTAGGGCTCGGTTTAGGGTACGGGTTAGGATTAGGGTTCGTGTTAGGGTTAGGGTAGGGGTTAGGGTTAGGGTACGCGTTAGGGTTAGGGTAGTTATTAAACCTATCCCACTCTCTAGATACCCCTTAGCACGTCAAGGAATATTATTTGGGGGTCCAGCCATGGAGAAGAGTTTAGACACTAGGAGAAGATAAGGAACACACACATTATCAAGAAATCACATTAGGATTCTCTTTTTAACCTGTTCCTTAAAACACTAGTGCTTAGGAAATCTATTGGAGGCAGAAGCATTCAAGGGTAGCTTAGGGTTAGGGTTAGGGTTAGGGCTAGGGTTAGGACACGGCTTAGGGTACGGGTTCGGGTACGGGTTCGTGTACGGCGTAGGGTATGGGTTTGGGTTAGGGTTAGGATTAGTTTGAAGGTTAGGGCTCGGTTTAGGGTACGGGTTAGGATTAGGGTTCATGTTAGGGTTAGGGTAGGGGTTAGGGTTAGGGTAGTTATTAAACCTATCCCACTCTCTAGATACCCCTTAGCACGTCAAGGAATATTATTTGGGGGTCCAGCCATGGAGAAGAGTTTAGACACTAGGAGAAGATAAGGAACACACCCATTATCAAGAAATCACATTAGGATTCTCTTTTTAACCTGTTCCTTAAAACACTAGTGCTTAGGAAATCTATTGGAGGCAGAAGCAGTCAAGGGTAGCTTAGGGTTAGGGTTAGGGTTAGGGCTAGGGTTAGGACACGGCTTAGGGTACGGGTTCGGGTACGGGTTCGTGTACGGCGTAGGGTATGGGTTTGGGTTAGTGTTAGGGTTAGTTTGAAGGTTAATGCTCGGTTTAGGGTACGGGTTAGGATTAGGGTTCGTGTTAGGGTTAGGGTAGGGGTTAGGGTTAGGGTACGCGTTAGGGTTAGGGTAGTTATTAAACCTATCCCACTCTCTAGATACCCCTTAGCACGTCAAGGAATATTATTTGGGGGTCCAGCCATGGAGAAGAGTTTAGACACTAGGAGAAGATAAAGAACACACCCATTATCCTGAAATCACATTAGGATTCTCTTTTTAACCTATTCCTTAATACACTAGTGCTTAGGAAATCTATTGGAGGCAGAAGTAGTCAAGGGTAGCTTAGGGTTAGGGTTACGGTTAGGGTTAGGTTTAAGGTACTGCTTAGGGTACGGGTTCGGGTACGGGTTCGGGTACGGCGTAGGGTATGGGTTAGGGTTAGGGTTAGGGTTAGTTTGAGTGTTAGGGCTCGGTTTAGGGTACGGGTTAGGATTAGGGTACGTGTTAGGTTTAGGGTAGGGGTTAGGGTTAGGGTACGCGTTAGGGTTAGGGTAGTTATTAAACCTATCCCACTCCCTAGATGTCCCTTAGCACGTCAAGGAATATTATTTGGGGGACCAGCCATGGAGAAGAGTTTAGACACTAGGAGAAGATAAGGAACACACCCATTATCAAGAAATCACATTAGGATTCTCTTTTTAACCTGTTCCTTAAAACACTAGTGCTTAGGAAATCTATTGGAGGCAGAAGCAGTCAAGGGTAGCTTAGGGTTAGGGTTAGGGTTATTGTTAGGGTAAGGCTTAGGGTACGCGTTCGGGTACGGTTTCGGGTACGGTATAGGGTATGGGTTAGGGTTAGTGTTAGGGTTAGTTTGAGGGTTAGGGCTCGGTTTAGGGTACGGGTTAGGATTAGGGTACGTGTTAGGGTTAGGGTAGGGGTTAGGGTTAGAGTACGCGTTAGGGTTAGGGTAGTTATTAAACCTATCCCACTCTCTAGATACCCCTTAGCACGTCAAGGAATATTATTTGGGTGTCCAGCCATGGAGAAGAGTTTAGACACTAGGAGAAGATAAGGAACACACCCATTATCAAGAAATCACATTAGGATTCTCTTTTTAACCTGTTCCTTAAAACACTAGTGCTTAGGAAATCTATTGGAGGCAGAAGCAGTCAAGGGTAGCTTAGGGTTAGGGTTAGGGTTAGGGCTAGAGTTAGGGTACGGCATAGGGTACGGGTTCGGGTACGGGTTCGTGTACGGCGTAGGGTATGGGTTAGAGTTAGGGTTAGGGTTAGTTTGAAGGTTAGGGCTCGGTTTAGGTTTCGGCTTAGGATTAGGGTACGTGTTAGGGTTAGGGTAGGGGTTAGGGTTATGGTACGCGTTAGGGTTAGTGTAGTTATTAAACCTATCCCACTCTCTAGATACCCCTTAGCACGTCAAGGAATATTATTTGGGGGTCCAGCCATGGAGAAGAGTTTAGACACTAGGAGAAGATAAGGAACACACCCATTATCAAGAAATCACATTAGGATTCTCTTTTTAACCTGTTCCTTAAAACATTTGTGCTTAGGAAATCTATTGGAGGCAGAAGCAATCAAGGGTAGCTTAGGGTTAGGGTTAGGGTTAGGGTTAGGTTTAGGGTACGGCTTAGGGTACGGGTTCGTGTACGGGTTCGTGTACGGCGTAGGGTATGGGTTAGGGTTAGGGTTAGGGTTAGTTTGAAGGTTAGGGCTCGGTTTAGGGCACGGGTTAATATTAGGGTTCGTGTTAGGGTTAGGGTAGGGGTTAGGGTTAGGGTACGCGTTAAGGTTAGGGTAGTTATTAAACCTATCCCACTCTCTAGATACCCCTTAGCACGTCAAGGAATATTATTTGGGGGTCCAGCCATGGAGAAGAGTTTAGACACTAGGAGAAGATAAGGAACACACCCATTATCCTGAAATCACATTAGGATTCTCTTTTTAACCTGTTCCTTAAAACACTAGTGCTTAGGAAATCTATTGGAGGCAGAAGCAGTCAAGGGTAGCTTAGGGTTAGGGTTAGGGTTAGGGTTAGGGTTAGGGTACGGCTTAGGGTACGGGTTCGGGTACGGGTTCGCGTACGGCGTAGGGTATGGGTTAGGGTTAGGGTTAGGGTTAGTTTGAAGGTTAGGGCTCGGTTTAGGGCACGGGTTAGGATTAGGGTTCGTGTTAGGGTTAGGGTAGGGGTTAGGGTTAGGGTACGCGTTAAGCTTAGGGTAGTTATTAAACCTATCCCACTCTCTAGATACCCCTTAGCACGTCAAGGAATATTATTTGGGGGTCCAGCCATGGAGAAGATTTTAGACACTAGGAGAAGATAAGGAACACACCCATTATCCTGAAATCACATTAGGATTCTCTTTTTAACCTGTTCCTTAATACACTAGTGCTTAGGAAATCTATTGGAGGCAGAAGCAGTCAAGGGTAGCTTAGGGTTAGGGTTAGGTTTAGGGTTAGGTTTAGGGTACGGCTTAGGGTACGGGTTCGGGTAAGGGTTCGAGTACGGCGTAGGGTATGGGTTAGGGTTAGAGTTAGGGTTAATTTGAGGGATAGGGCTCGGTTTAGGTTACGGGTTAGGATTAGTGTACGTGTTAGGGTTAAGGTAGAGGTTAGGGTTAGGGTACGCGTTAGGGTAAGGGTAGTTATTAAACCTATCCCACTCTCTAGATACCCCTTAGCACGTCAAGGAATATTATTTGGGGGTCCAGCCATGGAGAAGAGTTTAGACACTAGGAGAAGATAAGGAACACACCCATTATCAAGAAATCACATTAGGATTCTCTTTTTAACCTGTTCCTTAAAACACTAGTGCTTACGAAATCTATTGGAGGCAGAAGCAGTCAAGGGTAGCTTAGAGTTATGGTTAGGGTTAGGGTTATTGTTAGGGTAAGGCTTAGGGTACGGGTTCGGGTACGGTTTCGGGTACGGTATAGGGTATGGGTTAGGGTTAGGGTTAGGGTTAGTTTGAGGGTTAGGGCTCGGTTTAGGGTACGGGTTAGGATTAGGGTACGTGTTAGGGTTAGGGTAGGGGTTAGGGTTAGGGTATGCGTTAGGGTTAGGGTATTTATTAAACCTATCCCACTCTCTAGATACCCCTTAGCACGTCAAGGAATATTATTTGGGGGTCCAGCCATGGAGAAGAGTTTAGACACTAGGAGAAGATAAGGAACACACCCGTCATCAAGAAATCACATTAGGATTCTCTTTTTAACCTGTTCCTTAAAACACTAGTGCTTAGGAAATCTATTGGAGGCAGAAGCAGTCAAGGGTAGCTTAGGGTTAGGGTTAGGGTTAGGGTACGGCTTAGGGTACGGGTTCGTGTACGGGTTCGGGTACGGTTTTGGGTATGGCGTAGGATATGGGATAGGGTTAAGGTTAGGGTTAGTTTGAGGGTTAGGGCTCGGTTTAGGGTACGGGTTAGGATTAGGGTACGTGTTAGGGTTAGGGTAGGGGTTAGGGTTAGGGTACGCGTTAGGGTTAGGGTAGTTATTAAACCTATCCCACTCTCTAGATACCCCTTAGCACGTCAAGGAATATTATTTGGGGGTCCAGCCATGGAGAAGTGTTTAGACACTAGGAGAAGATAAGGAACACACCCATTATCCTGAAATCACATTAGGATTCTCTTTTTAACCTGTTCCTTAATACACTAGTGCTTAGGAAATGTATTGGAGGCAGAAGCAGTCAAGGGTAGCTTAGGGTTAGGGTTACGGTTAGGGTTAGGGTTAGGGTTATTGTTAGGGTAAGGCTTAGGGTACGGGTTCGGGTACGGCATAGGGTATGGGTTAGGGTTAGGGTTAGGGTTAGTTTGTGGGTTAGGGCTCGGTTTAGGGTACGGGTTAGGAGTAGGGTACGTGTTAGGGTTAGGGTTAGGGTACGCGTTAGGGTTAGGATAGTTATTAAACCTATCCCACTCCCTAGATACCCCTTAGCACGTCAAGGAATATTATTTGGGGGTCCAGCCATGGAGAAGAGTTTAGACAGTAGGAGAAGATAAGGAACACACCCATTATCAAGAAATCACATTAGGATTCTCTTTTTAACCTGTTCCTTAAAACACTAGTGCTTAGGAAATCTATTGGAGGCAAAGCAGTCAAGGGTAGCTTAGGGTTAGGGTTAGGGTTAGGGTTAGGGTACGGCTTAGGGTACGGGTTCGGGTACGGGTTCGTGTACGCTGTAGGGTATGGGTTAGGGTTAGGGTTAGGGTTAGTTTGAAGGTTAGGGCTCGGTTTAGGGTACGGGTTAGGATTAGGGTTCGTGTTAGGGTTAGGGTAGAGGTTAGGGTTAGGGTACGCGTTAGGGTTAGGGTAGTTAATAAACCTATCCCACTCTCTAGATACCCCTTGGCACGTCAAGGAATATTATTTGGGGGTCCAGCCATGGAGAAGAGTTTAGACACTAGGAGAAGATAAGGAACACACCCATTATCAAGAAATCACATTAGGATTCTCTTTTTAACCTGTTCCTTAAAACACTAGTGCTTAGGAAATCTATTGGAGGCAGAAGCAGTCAAGGGTAGCTTAGGGTTAGGGTTAGGGTTAGGGCTAGGGTTAGGACACGGCTTAGGGTACGGGTTCGGGTACGGGTTCGTGTACGGCGTAGGGTATGCGTTTGGGTTAGGGTTAGGATTAGTTTGAAGGTTAGGGCTCGGTTTAGGGTACGGGTTAGGATTAGGGTTCGTGTTAGGGTTAGGGTAGGGGTTAGGGTTAGGGTACGCGTTAGGTTTAGGGTAGTTATTAAAACCTATCCCACTCCCTAGATGCCCCTTAGCACGTCAAGGAATATTATTTGGGGGACCAGCCATGGAGAAGAGTTTAGACACTAGGAGAAGATAAGGAACACACCCATTATCAAGAAATCACATTAGGATTCTCTTTTTAACCTGTTCCTTAAAACACTAGTGCTTAGGAAATCTATTGGAGGCAGAAGCAGTCAAGGGTAGCTTAGGGTTAGGGTTAGGGTTATTGTTAGGGTAAGGCTTAGGGTACGCGTTCGGGTACGGTTTCGGGTACGGTATAGGGTATGGGTTAGGGTTAGTGTTAGGGTTAGTTTGAGGGTTAGGGCTCGGTTTAGGGTACGGGTTAGGATTAGGGTACGTGTTAGGGTTAGGGTAGGGGTTAGGGTTAGAGTACGCGTTAGGGTTAGGGTAGTTATTAAACCTATCCCACTCTCTAGATACCCCTTAGCACGTCAAGGAATATTATTTGGGTGTCCAGCCATGGAGAAGAGTTTAGACACTAGGAGAAGATAAGGAACACACCCATTATCAAGAAATCACATTAGGATTCTCTTTTTAACCTGTTCCTTAAAACACTAGTGCTTAGGAAATCTATTGGAGGCAGAAGCAGTCAAGGGTAGCTTAGGGTTAGGGTTAGGGTTAGGGCTAGAGTTAGGGTACGGCATAGGGTACGGGTTCGGGTACGGGTTCGTGTACGGCGTAGGGTATGGGTTAGAGTTAGGGTTAGGGTTAGTTTGAAGGTTAGGGCTCGGTTTAGGTTTCGGCTTAGGATTAGGGTACGTGTTAGGGTTAGGGTAGGGGTTAGGGTTATGGTACGCGTTAGGGTTAGTGTAGTTATTAAACCTATCCCACTCTCTAGATACCCCTTAGCACGTCAAGGAATATTATTTGGGGGTCCAGCCATGGAGAAGAGTTTAGACACTAGGAGAAGATAAGGAACACACCCATTATCAAGAAATCACATTAGGATTCTCTTTTTAACCTGTTCCTTAAAACACTTGTGCTTAGGAAATCTATTGGAGGCAGAAGCAATCAAGGGTAGCTTAGGGTTAGGGTTAGGGTTAGGGTTAGGTTTAGGGTACGGCTTAGGGTACGGGTTCGTGTACGGGTTCGTGTACGGCGTAGGGTATGGGTTAGGGTTAGGGTTAGGGTTAGTTTGAAGGTTAGGGCTCGGTTTAGGGCACGGGTTAATATTAGGGTTCGTGTTAGGGTTAGGGTAGGGGTTAGGGTTAGGGTACGCGTTAAGGTTAGGGTAGTTATTAAACCTATCCCACTCTCTAGATACCCCTTAGCACGTCAAGGAATATTATTTGGGGGTCCAGCCATGGAGAAGAGTTTAGACACTAGGAGAAGATAAGGAACACACCCATTATCCTGAAATCACATTAGGATTCTCTTTTTAACCTGTTCCTTAAAACACTAGTGCTTAGGAAATCTATTGGAGGCAGAAGCAGTCAAGGGTAGCTTAGGGTTAGGGTTAGGGTTAGGGTTAGGGTTAGGGTACGGCTTAGGGTACGGGTTCGGGTACGGGTTCGCGTACGGCGTAGGGTATGGGTTAGGGTTAGGGTTAGGGTTAGTTTGAAGGTTAGGGCTCGGTTTAGGGCACGGGTTAGGATTAGGGTTCGTGTTAGGGTTAGGGTAGGGGTTAGGGTTAGGGTACGCGTTAAGCTTAGGGTAGTTATTAAACCTATCCCACTCTCTAGATACCCCTTAGCACGTCAAGGAATATTATTTGGGGGTCCAGCCATGGAGAAGATTTTAGACACTAGGAGAAGATAAGGAACACACCCATTATCCTGAAATCACATTAGGATTCTCTTTTTAACCTGTTCCTTAATACACTAGTGCTTAGGAAATCTATTGGAGGCAGAAGCAGTCAAGGGTAGCTTAGGGTTAGGGTTAGGTTTAGGGTTAGGTTTAGGGTACGGCTTAGGGTACGGGTTCGGGTAAGGGTTCGAGTACGGCGTAGGGTATGGGTTAGGGTTAGAGTTAGGGTTAATTTGAGGGTCAGGGCTCGGTTTAGGTTACGGGTTAGGATTAGTGTACGTGTTAGGGTTAAGGTAGAGGTTAGGGTTAGGGTACGCGTTAGGGTAAGGGTAGTTATTAAACCTATCCCACTCTCTAGATACCCCTTAGCACGTCAAGGAATATTATTTGGGGGTCCAGCCATGGAGAAGAGTTTAGACACTAGGAGAAGATAAGGAACACACCCATTATCAAGAAATCACATTAGGATTCTCTTTTTAACCTGTTCCTTAAAACACTAGTGCTTACGAAATCTATTGGAGGCAGAAGCAGTCAAGGGTAGCTTAGAGTTATGGTTAGGGTTAGGGTTATTGTTAGGGTAAGGCTTAGGGTACGGGTTCGGGTACGGTTTCGGGTACGGTATAGGGTATGGGTTAGGGTTAGGGTTAGGGTTAGTTTGAGGGTTAGGGCTCGGTTTAGGGTACGGGTTAGGATTAGGGTACGTGTTAGGGTTAGGGTAGGGGTTAGGGTTAGGGTATGCGTTAGGGTTAGGGTATTTATTAAACCTATCCCACTCTCTAGATACCCCTTAGCACGTCAAGGAATATTATTTGGGGGTCCAGCCATGGAGAAGAGTTTAGACACTAGGAGAAGATAAGGAACACACCCGTCATCAAGAAATCACATTAGGATTCTCTTTTTAACCTGTTCCTTAAAACACTAGTGCTTAGGAAATCTATTGGAGGCAGAAGCAGTCAAGGGTAGCTTAGGGTTAGGGTTAGGGTTAGGGTACGGCTTAGGGTACGGGTTCGTGTACGGGTTCGGGTACGGTTTTGGGTATGGCGTAGGATATGGGATAGGGTTAAGGTTAGGGTTAGTTTGAGGGTTAGGGCTCGGTTTAGGGTACGGGTTAGGATTAGGGTACGTGTTAGGGTTAGGGTAGGGGTTAGGGTTAGGGTACGCGTTAGGGTTAGGGTAGTTATTAAACCTATCCCACTCTCTAGATACCCCTTAGCACGTCAAGGAATATTATTTGGGGGTCCAGCCATGGAGAAGAGTTTAGACACTAGGAGAAGATAAGGAACACACCCATTATCCTGAAATCACATTAGGATTCTCTTTTTAACCTGTTCCTTAATACACTAGTGCTTAGGAAATGTATTGGAGGCAGAAGCAGTCAAGGGTAGCTTAGGGTTAGGGTTACGGTTAGGGTTAGGGTTAGGGTTATTGTTAGGGTAAGGCTTAGGGTACGGGTTCGGGTACGGCATAGGGTATGGGTTAGGGTTAGGGTTAGGGTTAGTTTGTGGGTTAGGGCTCGGTTTAGGGTACGGGTTAGGAGTAGGGTACGTGTTAGGGTTAGGGTTAGGGTACGCGTTAGGGTTAGGATAGTTATTAAACCTATCCCACTCCCTAGATACCCCTTAGCACGTCAAGGAATATTATTTGGGGGTCCAGCCATGGAGAAGAGTTTAGACAGTAGGAGAAGATAAGGAACACACCCATTATCAAGAAATCACATTAGGATTCTCTTTTTAACCTGTTCCTTAAAACACTAGTGCTTAGGAAATCTATTGGAGGCAAAGCAGTCAAGGGTAGCTTAGGGTTAGGGTTAGGGTTAGGGTTAGGGTACGGCTTAGGGTACGGGTTCGGGTACGGGTTCGTGTACGCTGTAGGGTATGGGTTAGGGTTAGGGTTAGGGTTAGTTTGAAGGTTAGGGCTCGGTTTAGGGTACGGGTTAGGATTAGGGTTCGTGTTAGGGTTAGGGTAGAGGTTAGGGTTAGGGTACGCGTTAGGGTTAGGGTAGTTATTAAACCTATCCCACTCTCTAGATACCCCTTAGCACGTCAAGGAATATTATTTGGGGGTCCAGCCATGGAGAAGAGTTTAGACACTAGGAGAAGATAAGGAACACACCCATTATCAAGAAATCACATTAGGATTCTCTTTTTAACCTGTTCCTTAAAACACTAGTGCTTAGGAAATCTATTGGAGGCAGAAGCAGTCAAGGGTAGCTTAGGGTTAGGGTTAGGGTTAGGGCTAGGGTTAGGACACGGCTTAGGGTACGGGTTCGGGTACGGGTTCGTGTACGGCGTAGGGTATGCGTTTGGGTTAGGGTTAGGATTAGTTTGAAGGTTAGGGCTCGGTTTAGGGTACGGGTTAGGATTAGGGTTCGTGTTAGGGTTAGGGTAGGGGTTAGGGTTAGGGTACGCGTTAGGTTTAGGGTAGTTATTAAACCTATCCCACTCTCTAGATACCCCTTAGCACGTCAAGGAATATTATTTGGGGGTCCAGCCATGGAGAAGAGTTTAGACACTAGGAGAAGATAAGGAACACACCCATTATCCTGAAATCACATTAGGATTCTCTTTTTAACCTGTTCCTTAATACACTAGTGCTTAGGAAATCTATTGGAGGCAGAAGCAGTCAAGGGTAGCTTAGGGTTAGGGTTAGGGTTAGGGTTAGGGTTAGGGTACGGCTTAGGGTACGGGTTCGGGTACGGGTTCGTGTACGGCGTAGGGTATGGGTTAGGGTTAGGGTTAGGGTTAGTTTGAGGGTTAGGGCTCCGTTTAGGGTACGGGTTAGGATTAGGGTTCGTGTTAGGGTTAGGGTAGGGGTTAGGGTTAGGGTACGCGTTAGGGTTAGGGTAGTTATTAAACCTATCCCACTCTCTAGATACCCCTTAGCACGTCAAGGAATATTAATTGGGGGTCCAGCCATGGAGAAGAGTTTAGACACTAGGAGAAGATAAGGAACACACCCATTATCCTGAAATCACATTAGGATTCTCTTTTTAACCTGTTCCTTAATACACTAGTGCTTAGGAAATCTATTGGAGGCAGAAGCAGTCAAGGGTAGCTTAGGGTTAGGGTTACGGTTAGGGTTAGGGTTAGGGTTATTGTTAGGGTAAGGCTTAGGGTACGGGTTCAGGTACGGCATAGGGTATGGGTTAGGGTTAGGGTTAGGGTTAGTTTGAGGGTTAGGGCTCGGTTTAGGGTACGGGTTAGGAGTAGGGTACGGGTTAGGATTAGGGTTCGTGTTAGGGTTAGGGTAGGGGTTAGGGTTAGGGTACGCGTTAGGGTTAGGGTAGTTATTAAACCTATCCCACTCCCTAGATACCCCTTAGCACGTCAAGGAATATTATTTGGGGGTCCAGCCATGGAGAAGAGTTTAGACACTAGGAGAAGATAAGGAACACACCCATTATCAAGAAATCACATTAGGATTCTCTTTTTAACCTGTTCCTTAAAACACTAGTGCTTAGGAAATCTATTGGAGGCAGAAGCAGTCAAGGGTAGCTTAGGGTTAGGGTTAGGGTTAGGGTTAGGGTTAGGATACGGCTTAGGGTACGGGTTCGGGTACGGGTTCGTGTACGGCGTAGGGTATGCGTTTGGGTTAGGGTTAGGATTAGTTTGAAGGTTAGGGCTCGGTTTAGGGTACGGGTTAGGATTAGGGTTCGTGTTAGGGTTAGGGTAGGGGTTAGGGTTAGGGTACGCGTTAGGGTTAGGGTAGTTATTAAACCTATCCCACTCTCTAGATACCCCTTAGCACGTCAAGGAATATTATTTGGGGGTCCAGCCATGGAGAAGAGTTTAGACACTAGGAGAAGATAAGGAACACACCCATTATCAAGAAATCACATTAGGATTCTCTTTTTAACCTGTTCCTTAAAACACTAGTGCTTAGGAAATCTATTGGAGGCAGAAGCAGTCAAGGGTAGCTTAGGGTTAGGGTTAGGGTTAGGGTACGGCTTAGGGTACGGGTTCGGGTAAGGGTTCGGGTACGGGTTCGGGTACGGCGTAGGGTATGGGTTAGGTTTAGGGTTAGGGTTAGTTTGAGGGTTAGGGCTCGGTTTAGGTTACGGGTTAGGATTAGGGTACGTGTTAGGGTTAGGGTAGGGGTTAGGGTTAGGGTACGCGTTAGGGTTAGGGTAGTTATTAAACCTATCCCACTCTCTAGATACCCCTTAGCACGTCAAGGAATATTATTTGGGGGTCCAGCCATGGAGAAAAGTTTAGACACTAGGAGAAGATACGGAACACACCCATTATCAAGAAATCACATTAGGATTCTCTTTTTAACCTGTTCCTTAAAACACTAGTGCTTAGGAAATCTATTGGAGGCAGAAGCAGTCAAGGGTAGCTTAGGGTTAGGGTTAGGTTTAGGGTTAGGGTTAGGGTTAGGGTTAGGGTTAGGGTACGGCTTAGTGTACGGGTTCGGGTATGGCGTAGGGTATGGGTTAGGGTTAGGGTTAGGGTTAGTTTGAGGGTTAGGGCTCGGTTTAGGTTACGGGTTAGGATTAGGGTACGTGTTAGGGTTAGGGTAGGGGTTAGGGTTAGGGTACGCGTTAGGGTTAGGGTAGTTATTAAACCTATCCCACTCTCTAGATAACCCTTAGCACGTCAAGGAATATTATTTGGGGGTCCAGCCATGGAGAAGAGTTTAGACACTAGGAGAAGATAAGGAACACACCCATTATCAAGAAATCACATTAGGATTCTCTTTTTAACCTGTTCCTTAAAACACTAGTGCTTAGGAAATCTATTGGAGGCAGAAGCAGTCAAGGGTAGCTTAGGGTTAGGGTTAGGGTTAGGGTTAGGGTTAGCTTTAGGGTACGGCTTAGGGTACGGGTTCGGGTACGGGTTCGGGTACGGCGTAGGGTATGGGTTAGGGTTAGGGTTAGGGTTAGTTTGAGGGTTAGGGCTCGGTTTAGGGTACGGGTTAGGATTAGGGTACGTGTTAGGGTTAGGGTACGCGTTAGGGTTAGGGTAGTTATTAAACCTATCCCACTCTCTAGATACCCCTTAGCACGTCAAGGAATATTATTTGGGTGTCCAGCCATGGAGAAGAGTTTAGACACTAGGAGAAGATAAGGAACACACCCATTATCAAGAAATCACATTAGGATTCACTTTTTAACCTGTTCCTTAATACACTAGTGCTTAAGAAATCTATTGGAGGCAGAAGCAGTCAAGTGTAGCTTAGGGTTAGGGTTAGGGTTAGGGTTAGGTTTAGGGTACGGCTTAGGGTACGGGTTCGGTTACGGGTTCGGGTACGGGTTCGGGTACGGCGTAGGGTATGGGTTAGGGTTAGGGTTAGGGTTAGTTTGAGGGTTAGGGCTCGGTTTAGGGTACGGGTTAGGATTAGTGTACGTGTTAGGGTTAGGGTAGAGGTTAGGGTTAGGGTATGCGTTAGGGTTAGGGTAGTTTTTAAACCTATCCCACTCTCTAGATACCCCTTAGCACGTCAAGGAATATTATTTGGGGGGCCAGCCATGGAGAAGAGTTTAGACACTAGGAGAAGATAAGGAACACACCCATTATCAAGAAATCACATTAGGATTCTCTTTTTAACCTGTTCCTTAAAACACTAGTGCTTAGGAAATCTATTGGAGGCAGAAGCAGTCAAGGGTAGCTTAGGGTTAGGGTTAGGGTTATTGTTAGGGTAAGGCTTAGGGTACGGGTTCGGGTACGGCATAGGGTATGGGTTAGGGTTAGGGTTAGGTTTAGTTTGAGGGTTAGGGCTCGGTTTAGGGTACGGGTTAGGAGTAGGGTACGTGTTAGGGTTAGGGTAGGGGTTAGGGTTAGGGTACGCGTTAGGGTTAGGGTGGTTATTAAACCTAACCCACTCCCTAGATACCCCTTAGCACGTCAAGGAATATTATTTGGGGGTGCAGCCATGGAGAAGAGTTTAGACAGTAGGAGAAGATAAGGAACACACCCATTATCAAGAAATCACATTAGGATTCTCTCTTTAACCTGTTCCTTAAAACACTAGTGCTTAGGAAATCTATTGGAGGCAGAAGCAGTCAAGGGTAGCTTAGGGTTAGGGTAAGGCTTAGGGTACGCGTTCGGGTACGGCATAGGGTATGGGTTAGGGTTAGGGTTAGGGTTAGTTTGAGGGTTAGGGCTCGGTTTAGGGTACGGGTTAGGATTAGGGTACGTGTTAGGGTTAGGGTAGGGGTTAGGGTTAGGGTACGCGTTAGGGTTAGGGTAGTTATTAAACCTATCCCACTCCCTAGATACCCCTTAGCACGTCAAGGAATATTATTTGGGGGACCAGCCATGGAGAAGAGTTTAGACAGTAGGAGAAGATAAGGAACACACCCATTATCAAGAAATCACATTAGGATTCTCTTTTTAACCTGTTCCTTAAAACACTAGTGCTTAGGAAATCTATTGGAGGAAGAAGCAGTCAAGGGTAGCTTAGGGTTAGCGTTAGGGTTAGGGCTAGGGTTAGGACACGGCTTAGGGTACGGGTTCGGGTACGGGATCGTGTACGGCGTAGGGTATGGGTTTGGGTTAGGGTTAGGGTTAGTTTGAAGTTTAGGGCTCGGTTTAGGGTACGGGTTAGGATTAGGGTTCGTGTTAGGGTTAGGGTAGGGGTTAGGGTTAGGGTACGCGTTAGGGTTAGGGTAGTTATTAAACCTATCCCACTCTCTAGATACCCCTTAGCACGTCAAGGAATATTATTTGGGGGTCCAGCCATGGAGAAGAGTTTAGACACTAGGAGAAGATAAGGAACACACCCATTATCCTGAAATCACATTAGGATTCCCTTTTTAACCTGTTCCTTAATACACTAGTGCTTAGGAAATCTATTGGAGGCAGAAGCAGTCAAGGGTAGCTTAGGGTTAGGGTTACGGTTAGGGTTAGGGTTAGGGTTATTGTTAGGGTAAGGCTTAGGGTACGGGTTCGGGTACGGCATAGTGTATGGGTTAGGGTTAGGGTTAGGGTTAGTTTGAGGGTTAGGGCTCGGTTTAGGGTACGGGTTAGGAGTAGGGTACGTGTTAGGGTTAGGGTAGGGGTTAGGGTTAGGGTACGCGTTAGGGTTAGGGTAGTTATTAAACCTATCCCACTCTCTAGATACCCCTTAGCACGTCAAGGAATATTATTTGGGGGTCCAGCCATGGAGAAGAGTTTAGACAGTAGGAGAAGATAAGGAACACACCCATTATCAAGAAATCACATTAGGATTCTCTTTTTAACCTGTTCCTTAAAACACTAGTGCTTAGGAAATCTATTGGAGGCAGAAGCAGTCAAGGGTAGCTTAGGGTTAGGGTTAGGGTTAGGGCTAGGGTTAGGACACGGCTTAGGGTACGGGTTCGGGTAAGGGTTCGTGCACGGCGTAGGGTATGGGTTTGGGTTAGGGTTAGGATTAGTTTGAAGGTTAGGGCTCGGTTTAGGGTACGGGTTAGGATTAGGGTTCGTGTTAGGGTTAGGGTAGGGGTTAGGGTTAGGGTACGCGTTAGGTTTAGGGTAGTTATTAAACCTATCCCACTCTCTTGATACCCCTTAGCACGTCAAGGAATATTATTTGGGGGTCCAGCCATGGAGAAGAGTTTAGACACTAGGAGAAGATAAGGAACACACCCATTATCCTGAAATCACATTAGGATTCTCTTTTTAACCTGTTCCTTAATACACTGGTGCTTAGGAAATGTATTGGAGGCAGAAGCAGTCAAGGGTAGCTTAGGGTTAGGGTTAGGGTTAGGGTTAGGGTTAGGGTACGGCTTAGGGTACGGGTTTGGGTACGGGTTCGTGTACGGCGTAGGGTATGGGTTAGGGTTAGGGTTAGGGTTAGTTTGAGGGTTAGGGCTCCGTTTAGGGTACGGGTTAGGATTAGGGTACGTGTTAGGGTTAGGGTAGGGGTTAGGGTTAGGGTACGCGTTAGGGTTAGGGTAGTTATTAAACCTATCCCACTCTCTAGATACCCCTTAGCACGTCAAGGAATATTATTTGGGGGTCCAGCCATGGAGAAGAGTTTAGACACTAGGAGAAGATAAGGAACACACCCATTATCAAGAAATCACATTAGGATTCTCTTTTTAACCTGTTCCTTAAAACACTAGTGCTTAGGAAATCTATTGGAGGCAGAAGCAGTCAAGGGTAGCTTAGGGTTAGGGTTAGGGTTAGGGTACGGCTTAGGGTACTGGTTCGGGTAAGGGTTCGGGTACGGGTTCGGGTACGGCGTAGGGTATGGGTTAGGTTTAGGGTTAGGGTTAGTTTGAGGGTTAGGGCTCGGTTTAGGTTACGGGTTAGGATTAGGGTACGTGTTAGGGTTAGGGTAGGGGTTAGGGTTAGGGTACGCGTTAGGGTTAGGGTAGTTATTAAACCTATCCCACTCTCTAGATACCCCTTAGCACGTCAAGGAATATTATTTGGGGGTCCAGCCATGGAGAAAATTTAGACACTAGGAGAAGATAAGGAACACACCCATTATCAAGAAATCACATTAGGATTCTGTTTTTAACCTGTTCCTTAAAACACTAGTGCTTAGGAAATCTATTGGAGGCAGAAGCAGTCAAGGGTAGCTTAGGGTTAGGGTTAGGTTTAGGGTTAGGGTTAGGGTTAGGGTTAGGGTTAGGGTACGGCTTAGTGTACGGGTTCGGGTATGGCGTAGGGTATGGGTTAGGGTTAGGGTTAGGGTTAGTTTGAGGGTTAGGGCTCGGTTTAGGTTACGGGTTAGGATTAGGGTACGTCTTAGGGTTAGGGTAGCGGTTAGGGTTAGGGTACGCGTTAGGGTTAGGGTAGTTATTAAACCTATCCCACTCTCTAGATACCCCTTAGCACGTCAAGGAATATTATTTGGGTGTCCAGCCATGGAGAAGAGTTTAGACACTAGGAGAAGATAAGGAACACACCCATTATCAAGAAATCACATTAGGATTCACTTTTTAACCTGTTCCTTAATACACTAGTGCTTAAGAAATCTATTGGAGGCAGAAGCAGTCAAGTGTAGCTTAGGGTTAGGGTTAGGGTTAGGGTTAGGTTTAGGGTACGGCTTAGGGTACGGGTTCGGTTACGGGTTCGGGTACGGGTTCGGGTACGGCGTAGGGTATGGGTTAGGGTTAGGGTTAGGGTTAGTTTGAGGGTTAGGGCTCGGTTTAGGGTACGGGTTAGGATTAGTGTACGTGTTAGGGTTAGGGTAGAGGTTAGGGTTAGGGTATGCGTTAGGGTTAGGGTAGTTATTAAACCTATCCCACTCTCTAGATACCCCTTAGCACGTCAAGGAATATTATTTGGGGGGCCAGCCATGGAGAAGAGTTTAGACACTAGGAGAAGATAAGGAACACACCCATTATCAAGAAATCACATTAGGATTCTCTTTTTAACCTGTTCCTTAAAACACTAGTGCTTAGGAAATCTATTGGAGGCAGAAGCAGTCAAGGGTAGCTTAGGGTTAGGGTTAGGGTTATTGTTAGGGTAAGGCTTAGGGTACGGGTTCGGGTACGGCATAGGGTATGGGTTAGGGTTAGGGTTAGGTTTAGTTTGAGGGTTAGGGCTCGGTTTAGGGTACGGGTTAGGAGTAGGGTACGTGTTAGGGTTAGGGTAGGGGTTAGGGTTAGGGTACGCGTTAGGGTTAGGGTGGTTATTAAACCTAACCCACTCCCTAGATACCCCTTAGCACGTCAAGGAATATTATTTGGGGGTGCAGCCATGGAGAAGAGTTTAGACAGTAGGAGAAGATAAGGAACACACCCATTATCAAGAAATCACATTAGGATTCTCTCTTTAACCTGTTCCTTAAAACACTAGTGCTTAGGAAATCTATTGGAGGCAGAAGCAGTCAAGGGTAGCTTAGGGTTAGGGTAAGGCTTAGGGTACGCGTTCGGGTACGGCATAGGGTATGGGTTAGGGTTAGGGTTAGGGTTAGTTTGAGGGTTAGGGCTCGGTTTAGGGTACGGGTTAGGATTAGGGTACGTGTTAGGGTTAGGGTAGGGGTTAGGGTTAGGGTACGCGTTAGGGTTAGGGTAGTTATTAAACCTATCCCACTCCCTAGATACCCCTTAGCACGTCAAGGAATATTATTTGGGGGACCAGCCATGGAGAAGAGTTTAGACAGTAGGAGAAGATAAGGAACACACCCATTATCAAGAAATCACATTAGGATTCTCTTTTTAACCTGTTCCTTAAAACACTAGTGCTTAGGAAATCTATTGGAGGAAGAAGCAGTCAAGGGTAGCTTAGGGTTAGCGTTAGGGTTAGGGCTAGGGTTAGGACACGGCTTAGGGTACGGGTTCGGGTACGGGATCGTGTACGGCGTAGGGTATGTGTTTGGGTTAGGGTTAGGGTTAGTTTGAAGTTTAGGGCTCGGTTTAGGGTACGGGTTAGGATTAGGGTTCGTGTTAGGGTTAGGGTAGGGGTTAGGGTTAGGGTACGCGTTAGGGTTAGGGTAGTTATTAAACCTATCCCACTCTCTAGATACCCCTTAGCACGTCAAGGAATATTATTTGGGGGTCCAGCCATGGAGAAGAGTTTAGACACTAGGAGAAGATAAGGAACACACCCATTATCCTGAAATCACATTAGGATTCCCTTTTTAACCTGTTCCTTAATACACTAGTGCTTAGGAAATCTATTGGAGGCAGAAGCAGTCAAGGGTAGCTTAGGGTTAGGGTTACGGTTAGGGTTAGGGTTAGGGTTATTGTTAGGGTAAGGCTTAGGGTACGGGTTCGGGTACGGCATAGTGTATGGGTTAGGGTTAGGGTTAGGGTTAGTTTGAGGGTTAGGGCTCGGTTTAGGGTACGGGTTAGGAGTAGGGTACGTGTTAGGGTTAGGGTAGGGGTTAGGGTTAGGGTACGCGTTAGGGTTAGGGTAGTTATTAAACCTATCCCACTCCCTAGATACCCCTTAGCACGTCAAGGAATATTATTTGGGGGTCCAGCCATGGAGAAGAGTTTAGACAGTAGGAGAAGATAAGGAACACACCCATTATCAAGAAATCACATTAGGATTCTCTTTTTAACCTGTTCCTTAAAACACTAGTGCTTAGGAAATCTATTGGAGGCAGAAGCAGTCAAGGGTAGCTTAGGGTTAGGGTTAGGGTTAGGTCTAGGGTTAGGATACGGCTTAGGGTACGGGTTCGGGTACGGGTTCGTGTACTGCGTAGGGTATGGGTTTGGGTTAGGGTTAGGATTAGTTTGTAGGTTAGGGCTCGGTTTAGGGTACGGGTTAGGATTAGGGTTCGTGTTAGGGTTAGGGTAGGGGTTAGGGTTAGGGTACGCGTTAGGGTTAGGGTAGATATTAAACCTATCCCACTCTCTAGATACCCCTTAGCACGTCAAGGAATATTATTTGGGGGTCCAGCCATGGAGAAGAGTTTAGACACTAGGAGAAGATAAGGAACACACCCATTATCCTGAAATCACATTAGGATTTTCTTTTTAACCTGTTCCTTAATACACTAGTGCTTAGGAAATCTATTGGAGGCAGAAGCAGTCAAGGGTAGCTTAGGGTTACGGTTACGGTGAGGGTTAGGGTTAGGGTATGGCTTAGGGTACGGGTTCGGGTACGGGTTCGGGTACGGCGTAGGGTATGGGTTAGGGTTAGGGTTAGGGTTAGTTTGAGGGTTAGGGCTCCGTTTAGGGTACGGGTTAGGATTAGGGTACGTGTTAGGGTTAGGGTAGGGGTTAGGGTTAGGGTACGCGTTAGGGTTAGGGTAGTTATTAAACCTATCCCATTCTCTAGATACCCCTTAGCACGTCAAGGAATATTATTTGGGGGTCCAGCCATGGAGAAGAGTTTAGACACTAGGAGAAGATAAGAACACACCCATTATCAAGAAATCACATTAGGATTCTCTTTTTAACCTGTTCCTTAAAACACTAGTGCTTAGGAAATCTATTGGAGGCAGAAGCAGTCAAGGGTAGCTTAGGGTTAGGGTTAGGGTTAGGGCTAGGGTTAGGACACGGCTTAGGGTACGGGTTCGGGTACGGGTTCGTGTACGGCGTAGGGTATGGGTTTGGGTTAGGGTTAGGATTAGTTTGAAGGTCAGGGCTCGGTTTAGGGTACGGGTTAGGATTAGGGTTCGTGTTAGGGTTAGGGTAGGGGTTAGGGTTAGGGTACGCGTTAGGGTTAGGGTAGTTATTAAACCTATCCCACTCTCTAGATACCCCTTAGCACGTCAAGGAATATTATTTGGGGGTCCAGCCATGGAGAAGAGTTTAGACACTAGGAGAAGATAAGGAACACACCCATTATCCTGAAATCACATTAGGATTCTCTTTTTAACCTGTTCCTTAATACACTAGTGCTTAGGAAATCTATTGGAGGCAGAAGCAGTCAAGGGTAGCTTAGGGTTAGTGTTAGGGTTAGGGCTAGGGTTAGGACACGGCTTAGGGTACGGGTTCGGGTACGGGTTCATGTACGGCGTAGGGTATGGGTTTGGGTTAGGGTTAGGGTTAGTTTGAAGGTTAGGGCTCGGTTTAGGGTACGGGTTAGGATTAGGGTTCGTGTTAGGGTTAGGGTAGGGGTTAGGGTTAGGGTACGCGTTAGGGTTAGGGTAGTTATTAAACCTATCCCACTCTCTAGATACCCCTTAGCACGTCAAGGAATATTAATTGGGGGTCCAGCCATGGAGAAGAGTTTAGACACTAGGAGAAGATAAGGAACACACCCATTATCCTGAAATCACATTAGGATTCTCTTTTTAACCTGTTCCTTAATACACTAGTGCTTAGGAAATCTATTGGAGGCAGAAGCAGTCAAGGGTAGCTTAGGGTTAGGGTTACGGTTAGGGTTAGGGTTAGGGTTATTGTTAGGGTAAGGCTTAGGGTACGGGTTCGGGTACGGCATAGGGTACGGGTTAGGGTTAGGGTTAGGGTTAGTTTGTGGGTTAGGTCTCGGTTTAGGGTACGGGTTAGGAGTAGGGTACGTGTTAGGGTTAGGGTAGGGGTTAGGGTTAGGGTACGCGTTAGGGTTAGGATAGTTATTAAACCTATCCCACTCCCTAGATACCCCTTAGCACGTCAAGGAATATTATTTGGGGGTCCAGCCATGGAGAAGAGTTTAGACAGTAGGAGAAGATAAGGAACACACCCATTATCAAGAAATCACATTAGGATTCTCTTTTTAACCTGTTCCTTAAAACACTAGTGCTTAGGAAATCTATTGGAGGCAAAGCAGTCAAGGGTAGCTTAGGGTTAGGGTTAGGGTTAGGGTTAGGGTTAGGGTACGGCTTAGGGTACGGGTTCGGGTACGGGTTCGTGTACGCTGTAGGGTATGGGTTAGGGTTAGGGTTAGGGTTAGTTTGAAGGTTAGGGCTCGGTTTAGGGTACGGGTTAGGATTAGGGTTCGTGTTAGGGTTAGGGTAGGGGTTAGGGTTAGGGTACGCGTTAGGGTTAGGGTAGTTATTAAACCTATCCCACTCTCTAGATACCCCTTAGCACGTCAAGGAATATTATTTGGGGGTCCAGCCATGGAGAAGAGTTTAGACACTAGGAGAAGATAAGGAACACACCCATTATCAAGAAATCACATTACGATTCTCTTTTTAACCTGTTCCTTAAAACACTAGTGCTTAGGAAATCTATTGGAGGCAGAAGCAGTCAAGGGTAGCTTAGGGTTAGGGTTAGGGTTAGGGCTAGGGTTAGGACACGGCTTAGGGTACGGGTTCGGGTAAGGGTTCGTGCACGGCGTAGGGTATGGGTTTGGGTTAGGGTTAGGATTAGTTTGAAGGTTAGGGCTCGGTTAAGGGTACGGGTTAGGATTAGGGTTCGTGTTAGGGTTAGGGTAGGGGTTAGGGTTAGGGTACGCGTTAGGTTTAGGGTAGTTATTAAACCTATCCCACTCTCTTGATACCCCTTAGCACGTCAAGGAATATTATTTGGGGGTCCAGCCATGGAGAAGAGTTTAGACACTAGGAGAAGATAAGGAACACACCCATTATCCTGAAATCACATTAGGATTCTCTTTTTAACCTGTTCCTTAATACACTGGTGCTTAGGAAATGTATTGGAGGCAGAAGCAGTCAAGGGTAGCTTAGGGTTAGGGTTAGGGTTAGGGTTAG